>NW_026529466.1:0-178718 GCF_028500815.1 Rissa tridactyla | reverse complement strand
GTATGGCCATTTTTGAGCCTGGAGCAGTGCCAAGTGGGAAAGGGTGGTTTTGAGGGTGAAGGCAGCAGGAAAGCCCGCAGCCCCCAGGTCTGTGGGGCTACGCAAGCGGTTCCCAAAGAGCTTTAGAACAAGGCATAGTTTTTCCCTGCTGGCTCTTTGGGCGGGGGACCCATCTCCAACCGTATGGCCATTTTTGTGCCTGGCGCGGCGCCAAGTGGGAAAGGGTGGTGTCGAGGCTGAAGGCAGCAGCCGAAAGCCCGCAGCCCCCACGTCTGTGGGGCCAAGCAAGCGGTTCCCAAAGAGCTTTAGAACAAGGCATAGTTTTCCCTGCTGGCTCTTTGGGCATGGGACCCCATCTCCACCCATAGGCCATTTTTGTGCTTGATAGGGCGCCAAGTGGGAAAGGGTGGCTTTGAGGCTGAAGGCAGCAGGAAAGCCTGCAGCCCCCAGGTCTGTGGGGCTACGCAAGCAGTTCCCAAAGAGCTTTAGAACAAGGCATAGTTTTCCCTGCTGGCTCTTTGTTCGGGGGACCCATCTCCAGCCATAGGCCATTTTTGTGCCTGGCCCGGCGCCCAGTGGGAAAGGGTGGCTTTGAGGCTTGAAGGCAGCAGGAAAGCCCGCAGCCCCCAGGTCTGTGGGGCTACGCAAGCGGTTCCCAAAGAGCTTTAGAACAAGGCATAGTTTTCCCTGCTGGCTCTCTGGGCGGGGGACCCATCTCCAGCCGCATGGCCATTTTTGAGCCTGGCGCGGCGCCAAGTGGGAAAGTGTTGTGTCGAGGCTAAAGGCAGCAGGAAAGCCCGCAGCCCCCAGGTCTGTGGGGCTACGCAAGCGGTTCCCAAAGAGCTTTAGAACAAGGCATAATTTTCCCTGCTGGCTCTTTGGGCGGGGGACCCATCTCCAGCCGTATGGCCATTTTTGTGCCTGGCGCGGCGCCAAGTGGGAAAGGGTGGCTTTGAGGCTGAAGGCAGCAGCAAAGCCCGCAGCCCCCAGGTCTGTGGGGCTACGCAAGCGGTTCCCAAAGAGCTTTAGAACAAGGCATAGTTTTCCCTGCTGGCTCTTTGGGCGGGGGACACATCTCCAGCCGTATGGCCATTTTTGTGCCTGATAGGGCGCCAAGTGGGAAAGGGTGGTGTCGAGGCTGAAGGCAGCAGGAAAGCCCGCAGCCCCCAGGTCTGTGCGGCTACGCAAGCGGTTCCCAAAGAGCTTTAGAACAAGGCATAGTTTTCCCTGCTGGCTCTTTGGGCGGGGGACCCATCTCCAGCCGTATGGCCATTTTTGTGCCTGATAGGGCGCCAAGTGGGAAAGGGTGGCTTTGAGGCTGAAGACAGCAGGAAAGCCTGCAGCCCCCAGGTCTGTGGGGCTATGCAAGCGGTTCCCAAAGAGCTTTAGAACAAGGCATAGTTTTCCCTGCTGGCTCTTTGGGCGGGGGACCCATCTCCAGCCGTATGGCCATTTTTGTGCCTGGCGCGGCGCCAAGTGGGAAAGGGTGGTGTCGAGGCTGAAGGCAGCAGGAAAGCCCGCAGTCCCCAGGTCTGTGGGGCTTCGCAAGCGGTTCCCAAAGAGCTTTAGAACAAGGCATAGTTTTCCCTGCTGGCTCTCTGGGCGGGGACCCATCTCCAGCCGTATGGCCATTTTTGAGCCTGGCGCGGCGCCAGGTGGGAAAGGGTGGTGTTGAGGCTGAAGGCAGGAGCAAAGCCTGCAGCCCCCAGGTCTGTGGGGCCAAGCAAGCGGTTCCCAAAGAGCTTTAGAACAAGGCATAGTTTTCCCTGCTGGCTCTTTGGGCGGGGGACCCATCTCCAGCCGTATGGCCATTTTTGTGCCTGGCACGGTGCCAAGTGGGAAAGGGTGGCTTTGAGGCTGAAGGCAGCAGCAAAGCCCGCAGCCCCCAGGTCTGTGGGGCTACGCAAGCGGTTCCCAAAGAGCTTTAGAACAAGGCAGAGTTTTCCCTGCTGGCTCTTTGGGCGGGGGACCCATCTCCAGCCGTATGGCCATTTTTGTGCCTGGCGCGGCGCCAAGTGGGAAAGGGTGGTGTCGAGGCTGAAGGCAGCAGGAAAGCCCGCAGCCCCCACGTCTGTGGGGCCAAGCAAGCGGTTCCCAAAGAGCTTTAGAACAAGGCATAGTTTTCCCTGCTGGCTCTTTGGGCCTGGGACCCATCTCCAGCCATAGGCCATTTTTGTGCTTGATAGGGCGCCAAGTGGGAAAGGGTGGCTTTGAGGCTGAAGGCAGCAGGAAAGCCTGCAGCCCCCAGGTCTGTGGGGCTACGCAAGCAGTTCCCAAAGAGCTTTAGAACAAGGCATAGTTTTCCCTGCTGGCTCTTTGTTCGGGGGACCCATCTCCAGCCATAGGCCATTTTTGTGCCTGGCCCGGCGCCCAGTGGGAAAGGGTGGCTTTGAGGCTTGAAGGCAGCAGGAAAGCCCGCAGCCCCCAGGTCTGTGGGGCTACGCAAGCGGTTCCCAAAGAGCTTTAGAACAAGGCATAGTTTTCCCTGCTGGCTCTCTGGGCGGGGGACCCATCTCCAGCCGTATGGCCATTTTTGAGCCTGGCGCGGCGCCAGGTGGGAAAGGGTGGCTTTGAGGCTGAAGGCAGGAGCAAAGCCTGCAGCCCCCAGGTCTGTGGTGCTACGCAAGCGGTTCCCAAAGAGCTTTAGAACAAGGCATAGTTTTCCCAGCTGGCTCTTAGGGCATGGGACCCATCTCCAGCCATAGGCCATTTTTGTGCCTGGCGCGAAGCCAAGTGGGAAAGGGTGCTGTCGAGGCTGAAGGCAGCAGGAAAGCCCGCAGCCCCCAGGTGTGTGGGGCTACGCAAGCGGTTCCCAAAGAGCTTTAGAACAAGGCATAGTTTTCCCTGCTGGCTCTTTGGGCGGGGGACCCATCTCCAGCCGTATGGCCATTTTTGTGCCTGGCCCGGCGCAAAGTGGGAAAGGGTGGCTTTGAGGCTGAAGGCAGCAGGAAAGCCCGCAGCCCCCAGGTCTGTGCGGCTACGCAAGCGGTTCCCAAAGAGCTTTAGAACAAGGCATAGTTTTCCCTGCTGGCTCTTTGGGCGGGGGACCCATCTCCAGCCATACGGCCATTTTTGTGCCTGGCGCGGCGCCAAGAGGGAAAGGGTGGTGTCGAGGCTAAAGGCAGCAGGAAAGCCCGCAGCCCCCAGGTCTGTGGGGCTACGCAAGCGGTTCCCAAAGAGCTTTAGAACAAGGCATAGTTTTCCCTGCTGGCTCCTTGGGCATGGGACCCATCTCCACCCATAGGCCATTTTTGTGCCTGATAGGGCGCCAAGGGGGAAAGGGTGGCTTTGAGGCTGAAGACAGCAGGAAAGCCTGCAGCCCCCAGGTCTGTGGGCTACGCAAGCGGTTCCCAAAGAGCTTTAGAACAAGGCATAGTTTTCCCTGCTGGCTCTTTGGGTGGGGGACCCATCTCCAGCCGTATGGCTATTTTTGTGCCTGACGCGGTGCGTAGTGGCATAGGGTGGTTTTGAGGCTGAAGGCAGCAGGAAAGCCCGCAGCCCCCACGTCTGTGGGGCCAAGCAAGCGGTTCCCAAAGAGCTTTAGAACAAGGCATAGTTTTCCCTGCTGGCTCTTTGGGCGGGGGACCCATCTCCAGCCGTATGGCCATTTTTGTGCATGGCGCAGCGCCAAGTGGGAAAGGGTGGCTTTGAGGCTGAAGGCAGCAGGAAAGCCCGCAGCCCCCAGGTCTGTGGGGCTACGCAAGCGGTTCCCAAAGAGCTTTAGAACAAGGCATAATTTTCCCTGCTGGCTCTTTGGGCGGGGGACCCATCTCCAGCCGTATGGCCATTTTGGTGCCTGGCGCGGCGCCAAGTGGGTAAGGGTGGTGTCGAGGCTGAAGGCAGCAGCAAAGCCTGCAGCCCCCAGGTCTGTGGGGCTACGCAAGCGGTTCCCAAAGAGCTTTAGAACAAGGCATAGTTTTCCCTGCTGGCTCTTTGGGCATGGGACCCATCTCCAGCCGTATGGCCATTTTTGTCCCTGGCCCGGCGCCAAGTGGGAAAGGGTGGCTTTGAGGCTGAAGGCAGCAGGAAAGCCCGCAGCCCCCAGGTCTGTGGGGCTACGCAAGCGGTTCCCAAAGAGCTTTAGAACAAGGCATAGTTTTCCCTGCTCGCTCTTAGGGCATGGGACCCATCTCCAGCCATAGGCCATTTTTGTGCCTGGCGCGAAGCCAAGTGGGAAAGGGTGCTGTCGAGGCTGAAGGCAGCAGGAAAGCCCGCAGCCCCCAGGTCTGTGGGGCTACGCAAGCGGTTCCCAAAGAGCTTTAGAACAAGGCATAGTTTTCCCTGCTGGCTCTTTGGGCGGGGGACCCATCTCCAGCCATATGGCCATTTTTGTGCCTGGCCCGGCGCAAAGTGGGAAAGGGTGGCTTTGAGGCTGAAGGCAGCAGGAAAGCCCGCAGCCCCCAGGTCTGTGCGGCTACGCAAGCGGTTCCCAAAGAGCTTTAGAACAAGGCATAGTTTTCCCTGCTGGCTCTTTGGGCGGGGGACCCATCTCCAGCCGTACGGCCATTTTTGTGCCTGGCGCGGCGCCAAGAGGGAAAGGGTGGTGTCGAGGCTAAAGGCAGCAGGAAAGCCCGCAGCCCCCAGGTCTGTGGGGCTACGCAAGCGGTTCCCAAAGAGCTTTAGAACAAGGCATAGTTTTCCCTGCTGGCTCTTTGGGCGGGGGACCCATCTCCAGCCGTATGGCCATTTTTGTGCATGGCGCAGCGCCAAGTGGGAAATGGTGGTATAGAGGCTGAAGGCAGCAGGAAAGCCCGCAGCCCCCAGGTCTGTGGGGCTACGCAAGCGGTTCCCAAAGAGCTTTAGAACAAGGCATAGTTTTCCCTGCTGGCTCTTTTGGCAGGGGGACCCATCTCCAGCCGTATGGCCATTTTTGTCCCTGGCCCGGCGCCAAGTGGGAAAGGGTGGCTTTGAGGCTGAAGGCAGCAGCAAAGACTGCAGCCCCCAGGTCTGTGGGGCCAAGCAAGCGGTTCCCAAAGAGCTTTAGAACAAGGCATAGTTTTCCCTGCTGGCTCTTTGGGCGGGGGACCCATCTCCAGCCGTATGGCCATTTTTGTGCCTGGCACGGCGCCAAGTGGGAAAGGGTGGCTTTGAGGCTGAAGGCAGCAGCAAAGCCCGCAGCCCCCAGGTCTGTGGGGCTACGCAAGCGGTTCCCAAAGAGCTTTAGAACAAGGCATAGTTTTCCCTGCTGGCTCTTTGGGCGGGGGACCCATCTCCAGCCGTATGGCCATTTTTGTGCCTGGCGCGGCGCCAAGTGGGAAAGGGTGGTGTCGAGGCTGAAGGCAGCAGGAAAGCCCGCAGCCCCCACGTCTGTGGGGCCAAGCAAGCGGTTCCCAAAGAGCTTTAGAACAAGGCATAGTTTTCCCTGCTGGCTCTTTGGGCATGGGACCCATCTCCAGCCATAGGCCATTTTTGTGCTTGATAGGGCGCCAAGTGGGAAAGGGTGGCTTTGAGGCTGAAGGCAGCAGGAAAGCCTGCAGCCCCCAGGTCTGTGGGGCTACGCAAGCAGTTCCCAAAGAGCTTTAGAACAAGGCATAGTTTTCCCTGCTGGCTCTTTGTTCGGGGGACCCATCTCCAGCCATAGGCCATTTTTGTGCCTGGCCCGGCGCCCAGGGGGAAAGGGTGGCTTTGAGGCTTGAAGGCAGCAGGAAAGCCCGCAGCCCCCAGGTCTGTGGGGCTACGCAAGCGGTTCCCAAAGAGCTTTAGAACAAGGCATAGTTTTCCCTGCTGGCTCTCTGGGCGGGGGACCCATCTCCAGCCGTATGGCCATTTTTGAGCCTGGCGCGGCGCCAAGTGGGAAAGGGTGGTTTTGAGGCTGAAGGCAGCAGGAAAGCCCGCAGCCCCCAGGTCTGTGGGGCTACGCAAGCGGTTCCCAAAGAGCTTTAGAACAAGGCATAGTTTTCCCTGCTGGCTCTTTGGGCGGGGGACCCATCTCCAGCCGTATGGCCATTTTTGTGCCTGGCGCGGCGCCAAGTGGGAAAGGGTGGCTTTGAGGCTGAAGGCAGCAGCAAAGCCCGCAGCCCCCAGGTCTGTGGGGCTACGCAAGCGGTTCCCAAAGAGCTTTAGAACAAGGCATAGTTTTCCCTGCTGGCTCTTTGGGCGGGGGACCCCATCTCCAGCCGTATGGCCATTTTTGTACCTGATAGGGCGCCAAGTGGGAAAGGGTGGTGTCGAGGCTGAAGGCAGCAGGAAAGCCCGCAGCCCCCAGGTCTGTGGGGCTACGCAAGCGGTTCCCAAAGAGCTTTAGAACAAGGCATAGTTTTCCCTGCTGGCTCTTTGGGCGGGGGACCCATCTCCAGCCGTATGGCCATTTTTGTGCCTGATAGGGCGCCAAGTGGGAAAGGGTGGCTTTGAGGCTGAAGACAGCAGGAAAGCCTGCAGCCCCCAGGTCTGTGGGGCTATGCAAGCGGTTCCCAAAGAGCTTTAGAACAAGGCATAGTTTTCCCTGCTGGCTCTTTGGGCGGGGGACCCATCTCCAGCCGTATGGCCATTTTTGTGCCTGGCGCGGCGCCAAGTGGGAAAGGGTGGTGTCGAGGCTGAAGGCAGCAGGAAAGCCCGCAGTCCCCAGGTCTGTGGGGCTACGCAAGCGGTTCCCAAAGAGCTTTAGAACAAGGCATAGTTTTCCCTGCTGGCTCTCTGGGCGGGGACCCATCTCCAGCCGTATGGCCATTTTTGAGCCTGGCGCGGCGCCAGGTGGGAAAGGGTGGCTTTGAGGCTGAAGGCAGGAGCAAAGCCTGCAGCCCCCAGGTCTGTGGGGCTACGCAAGCGGTTCCCAAAGAGCTTTAGAACAAGGCATAGTTTTCCCTGCTGGCTCTTAGGGCGGGGGACCCATCTCCAGCCGTATGGCCATTTTTGAGCCTGGCGCGGCGCCAAGTGGGAAAGGGTGGTGTCGAGGCTGAAGGCAGCAGGAAAGCCCGCAGCCCCCAGGTCTGTGGGGCTACGCAAGCGGTTCCCAAAGAGCTTTAGAACAAGGCATAGTTTTCCCTGCTCGCTCTTTGGGCGGGGGACCCATCTCCAGCCGTATGGCCATTTTTGTGCCTGGCGAAGCCCCAAGACGGAAAGGGTGGCTTTGAATCTGAAGGCAGCAGGAAAGCCCGCAGCCCCCAGGTCTGTGGGGCTACGCAAGCGGTTCCCAAAGAGCTTTAGAACAAGGCATAGTTTTCCCTGCTGGCTCTTTGGGCGGGGGACCCATCTCCAGCCGTATGGCCATTTTTGTGCCTGGCGCGGCGCCAAGTGGGAAAGGGTGGTGTCGAGGCTGAAGGCAGCAGGAAAGCCCGCAGCCCCCACGTCTGTGGGGCCAAGCAAGCGGTTCCCAAAGAGCTTTAGAACAAGGCATAGTTTTCCCTGCTGGCTCTTTGGGCCTGGGACCCATCTCCAGCCGTATGGCCATTTTTGTGCCTGGCACGGCGCCAAGTGGGAAAGGGTGGCTTTGAGGCTGAAGGCAGCAGGAAAGCCCGCAGCCCCCAGGTCTGTGGGGCTACGCAAGCGGTTCCCAAAGAGCTTTAGAACAAGGCATAGTTTTCCCTGCTGGCTCTTTGTTCGGGGGACCCATCTCCAGCCATAGGCCATTTTTGTGCCTGGCCCGGCGCCCAGTGGGAAAGGGTGGCTTTGAGGCTTGAAGGCAGCAGGAAAGCCCGCAGCCCCCAGGTCTGTGGGGCTACGCAAGCGGTTCCCAAAGAGCTTTAGAACAAGGCATAGTTTTCCCTGCTGGCTCTCTGGGCGGGGGACCCATCTCCAGCCGTATGGCCATTTTTGAGCCTGGCGCGGCGCCAAGTGGGAAAGGGTTGTGTCGAGGCTAAAGGCAGCAGGAAAGCCCGCAGCCCCCAGGTCTGTGGGGCTACGCAAGCGGTTCCCAAAGAGCTTTAGAACAAGGCATAATTTTCCCTGCTGGCTCTTTGGGCGGGGGACCCATCTCCAGCCGTATGGCCATTTTTGTGCCTGGCGCAGCGCCAAGTGGGAAAGGGTGGTTTTGAGGCTGAAGGCAGCAGCAAAGCCTGCAGCCCCCAGGTCTGTAGGGCTACGCAAGCGGTTCCCAAAGAGCTTTAGAACAAGGCATAGTTTTCCCTGCTGGCTCTTTGGGCGGGGGACCCATCTCCAGCCGTATGGCCATTTTTGTGCCTGGCCGGGGGCCAAGTGGGAAAGGGTGGTTTTGAGGCTGAAGGCAGCAGGAAAGCCCGCAGCCCCCAGGTCTGTGCGGCTACGCAAGCGGTTCCCAAAGAGCTTTAGAACAAGGCATAGTTTTCCCTGCTGGCTCTTTGGGCATGGGACCCATCTCCAGCCATAGGCCATTTTTGTGCTTGATAGGGCGCCAAGTGGGAAAGGGTTGCTTTGAGGCTGAAGACAGCAGGAAAGCCCGCAGCCCCCAGGTCTGTGGGGCTACGCAAGAGGTTCCCAAAGAGCTTTAGAACAAGGCATAGTTTTCCCTGCTGGCTCTCTGGGCGGGGGGACCCATCTCCAGCCGTATGGCCATTTTTGTGCCTGGCACGGCGCCAAGTGGGAAAGGGTGGTTTTGAGGCTGAAGGCAGCAGGAAAGCCCGCAGCCCCCAGGTCTGTGGGGCTACGCAAGCGGTTCCCAAAGAGCTTTAGAACAAGGCATAGTTTTCCCTGCTGGCTCTTTGGGCGGGGGACCCATCTCCAGCCGTATGGCCATTTTTGTGCCTGGCGCGGCGCCAAGTGGGTAAGGGTGGTGTCGAGGCTGAAGGCAGCAGCAAAGCCTGCAGCCCCCAGGTCTGTGGGGCCAAGCAAGCGGTTCCCAAAGAGCTTTAGAACAAGGCATAGTTTTCCCTGCTGGCTCTTAGGGCATGGGACCCATCTCCAGCCATAGGCCATTTTTGTGCCTGGCGCGGCGCCAAGTGGGAAAGGGTGCTGTCGAGGCTGAAGGCAGCAGGAAAGCCCGCAGCCCCAAGGTCTGTGGGGCTACGCAAGCGGTTCCCAAAGAGCTTTAGAACAAGGCATAGTTTTCCCTGCTGGCTCTTTGGGCGGGGGGACCCATCTCCAGCCGTATGGCCATTTTTGTGCCTGGCCCGGCGCAAAGTGGGAAAGGGTGGCTTTGAGGCTGAAGGCAGCAGGAAAGCCCGCAGCCCCCAGGTCTGTGCGGCTACGCAAGCGGTTCCCAAAGAGCTTTAGAACAAGGCATAGTTTTCCCTGCTGGCTCTTTGGGCGGGGGACCCATCTCCAGCCGTACGGCCATTTTTGTGCCTGGCCCGGCGCAAAGTGGGAAAGGGTGGCTTTGAGGCTGAAGGCAGCAGGAAAGCCCGCAGCCCCCAGGTCTGTGGGGCCAAGCAAGCGGTTCCCAAAGAGCTTTAGAACAAGGCATAGTTTTCCCTGCTGGCTCTTTGGGTGGGGGACCCATCTCCAGCCGTATGGCTATTTTTGTGCCTGACGCGGTGCGTAGTGGCATAGGGTGGTTTTGAGGCTGAAGGCAGCAGGAAAGCCCGCAGCCCCCAGGTCTGTGGGGCTACGCAAGCGGTTCCCAAAGAGCTTTAGAACAAGGCATAGTTTTCCCTGCTGGCTCTTTGGGCGGGGGACCCATCTCCAGCCGTATGGCCATTTTTGTGCCTGGCACGGCGCCAAGTGGGAAAGGGTGGCTTTGAGGCTGAAGGCATCAGCAAAGCCCACAGCCCCCAGGTCTGTGGGGCTACGCAAGCGGTTCCCAAAGAGCTTTAGAACAAGGCATAGTTTTCCCTGCTGGCTCTTTGGGCGGGGGACCCATCTCCAGCCGTATGGCCATTTTTGTGCCTGGCGCGGCGCCAAGTGGGAAAGGGTGGCTTTGAGGCTGAAGGCAGCAGCAAAGCCTGCAGCCCCCAGGTCTGTGGGGCCAAGCAAGCGGTTCCCAAAGAGCTTTAGAACAAGGCATAGTTTTCCCTGCTGGCTCTTTGGGCCTGGGACCCATCTCCAGCCATAGGCCTTTTTTGTGCTTGATAGGGCGCCAAGTGGGAAAGGGTGGCTTTGAGGCTGAAGGCAGCAGGAAAGCCTGCAGCCCCCAGGTCTGTGGGGCTACGCAAGCAGTTCCCAAAGAGCTTTAGAACAAGGCATAGTTTTCCCTGCTGGCTCTTTGTTCGGGGGACCCATCTCCAGCCATAGGCCATTTTTGTGCCTGGCCCGGCGCCCAGTGGGAAAGGGTGGCTTTGAGGCTTGAAGGCAGCAGGAAAGCCCGCAGCCCCCAGGTCTGTGGGGCTACGCAAGCGGTTCCCAAAGAGCTTTAGAACAAGGCATAGTTTTCCCTGCTGGCTCTTTGGGCGGGGGACCCATCTCCAGCCGTATGGCCATTTTTGAGCCTGGCGCGGCGCCAAGTGGGAAAGGGTTGTGTCGAGGCTAAAGGCAGCAGGAAAGCCCGCAGCCCCCAGGTCTGTGGGGCTACGCAAGCGGTTCCCAAAGAGCTTTAGAACAAGGCATAATTTTCCCTGCTGGCTCTTTGGGCGGGGGACCCATCTCCAGCCGTATGGCCATTTTTGTGCCTGGCGCGGCGCCAAGTGGGAAAGGGTGGCTTTGAGGCTGAAGGCAGCAGCAAAGCCCACAGCCCCCAGGTCTGTGGTGTACGCAAGCGGTTCCCAAAGAGCTTTAGAACAAGGCATAGTTTTCCCTGCTGGCTCTTTGGGCGGGGGACACATCTCCAGCCGTATGGCCATTTTTGTGCCTGATAGGGCGCCAAGTGGGAAAGGGTGGCTTTGAGGCTAAAGGCAGCAGGAAAGCCCGCAGCCCCCAGGTCTGTGGGGTTACGCAAGCGGTTCCCAAAGAGCTTTAGAACAAGGCATAGTTTTCCCTGCTGGCTCTTTGGGCGGGGGACCCATCTCCAGCCATATGGCCATTTTTGTGCCTGATAGGGCGCCAAGTGGGAAAGGGTGGCTTTGAGGCTGAAGACAGCAGGAAAGCCTGCAGCCCCCAGGTCTGTGGGGCTATGCAAGCGGTTCCCAAAGAGCTTTAGAACAAGGCATAGTTTTCCCTGCTGGCTCTTAGGGCGGGGGACCCATCTCCAGCCGTATGGCCATTTTTGTGCCTGGCGCGGCGCCAAGTGGGAAAGGGTGGTGTCGAGGCTGAAGGCAGCAGGAAAGCCCGCAGTCCCCAGGTCTGTGGGGCTACGCAAG
The DNA here is from genome assembly GCF_028500815.1 of Rissa tridactyla. Taxonomy (NCBI): domain Eukaryota; kingdom Metazoa; phylum Chordata; class Aves; order Charadriiformes; family Laridae; genus Rissa; species Rissa tridactyla. Next base: position 167,637 of record NW_026529466.1, on the reverse strand, counting down.
CGGTTCCCAAAGAGCTTTAGAACAAGGCATAGTTTTCCCTGCTGGCTCTCTGGGCGGGGACACATCTCCAGCCGTATGGCCATTTTTGAGCCTGGCGCGGCGCCAGGTGGGAAAGGGTGGCTTTGAGGCTGAAGGCAGGAGCAAAGCCTGCAGCCCCCAGGTCTGTGGGGCTACGCAAGCGGTTCCCAAAGAGCTTTAGAACAAGGCATAGTTTTCCCTGCTGGCTCTTTTGGCAGGGGACCCATCTCCAGCCGTATGGCCATTTTTGTGCCTGGCGCGGCGCCAAGTGGGAAAGGGTGGCTTTGAGGCTGAAGGCAGCAGGAAAGCCCGCAGCCCCCAGGTCTGTGGGGCTACGCAAGCGGTTCCCAAAGAGCTTTAGAACAAGGCATAGTTTTCCCTGCTGGCTCTTTGGGCGGGGGACCCATCTCCAGCCGTATGGCCATTTTTGTGCCTGGCCCGGCGCCAAGTGGGAAAGGGTGGCTTTGAGGCTGAAGGCAGCAGCAAAGACTGCAGCCCCCAGGTCTGTGGGGCTACGCAAGCGGTTCCCAAAGAGCTTTAGAACAAGGCATAATTTTCCCCTGCCGGCTCTCTGGGCGGGGGACCCATCTGCAGCCGTATGGCCATTTTTGAGCCTGGAGCAGTGCCAAGTGGGAAAGGGTGGTTTTGAGGGTGAAGGCAGCAGGAAAGCCCGCAGCCCCCAGGTCTGTGGGGCTACGCAAGCGGTTCCCAAAGAGCTTTAGAACAAGGCATAGTTTTCCCTGCTGGCTCTTTGGGCGGGGGACCCATCTCCAGCCGTATGGCCATTTTTGTGCCTGGCGCGGCGCCAAGTGGGAAAGGGTGGTGTCGAGGCTGAAGGCAGCAGGAAAGCCCGCAGCCCCCCACGTCTGTGGGGCCAAGCAAGCGGTTCCCAAAGAGCTTTAGAACAAGGCATAGTTTTCCCTGCTGGCTCTTTGGGCCTGGGACCCATCTCCAGCCATAGGCCATTTTTGTGCTTGATAGGGCGCCAAGTGGGAAAGGGTGGCTTTGAGGCTTGAAGGCAGCAGGAAAGCCCGCAGCCCCCAGGTCTGTGGGGCTACGCAAGCGGTTCCCAAAGAGCTTTAGAACAAGGCATAGTTTTCCCTGCTGGCTCTCTGGGCGGGGGACCCATCTCCAGCCGTATGGCCATTTTTGAGCCTGGCGCGGCGCCAAGTGGGAAAGGGTTGTGTCGAGGCTAAAGGCAGCAGGAAAGCCCGCAGCCCCCAGGTCTGTGGGGCTACGCAAGCGGTTCCCAAAGAGCTTTAGAACAAGGCATAATTTTCCCTGCTGGCTCTTTGGGCGGGGAACCCATCTCCAGCCGTATGGCCATTTTTGTGCCTGGCGCAGCGCCAAGTGGGAAAGGGTGGTTTTGAGGCTGAAGGCAGCAGCAAAGCCTGCAGCCCCCAGGTCTGTGGGGCTACGCAAGCGGTTCCCAAAGAGCTTTAGAACAAGGCATAGTTTTCCCTGCTGGCTCTTTGGGCGGGGAACCCATCTCCAGCCGTATGGCCATTTTTGTGCCTGGCCGGGGGCCAAGTGGGAAAGGGTGGTTTTGAGGCTGAAGGCAGCAGGAAAGCCCGCAGCCCCCAGGTCTGTGCGGCTACGCAAGCGGTTCCCAAAGAGCTTTAGAACAAGGCATAGTTTTCCCTGCTGGCTCTTTGGGCATGGGACCCATCTCCAGCCATAGGCCATTTTTGTGCTTGATAGGGCGCCAAGTGGGAAAGGGTTGCTTTGAGGCTGAAGACAGCAGGAAAGCCCGCAGCCCCCAGGTCTGTGGGGCTACGCAAGAGGTTCCCAAAGAGCTTTAGAACAAGGCATAGTTTTCCCTGCTGGCTCTCTGGGCGGGGGACCCATCTCCAGCCGTATGGCCATTTTTGAGCCTGGCGCGGCGCCAGGTGGGAAAGGGTGGCTTTGAGGCTGAAGGCAGGAGCAAAGCCTGCAGCCCCCAGGTCTGTGGTGCTACGCAAGCGGTTCCCAAAGAGCTTTAGAACAAGGCATAGTTTTCCCAGCTGGCTCTTAGGGCATGGGACTCATCTCCAGCCATAGGCCATTTTTGTGCCTGGCGCGAAGCCAAGTGGGAAAGGGTGCTGTCGAGGCTGAAGGCAGCAGGAAAGCCCGCAGCCCCCAGGTCTGTGGGGCTACGCAAGCGGTTCCCAAAGAGCTTTAGAACAAGGCATAGTTTTCCCTGCTGGCTCTTTGGGCGGGGGACCCATCTCCAGCCGTATGGCCATTTTTGTGCCTGGCCCGGCGCCAAGTGGGAAAGGGTGGCTTTGAGGCTGAAGGCAGCAGGAAAGCCCACAGCCCCCAGGTCTGTGCGGCTACGCAAGCGGTTCCCAAAGAGCTTTAGAACAAGGCATAGTTTTCCCTGCTGGCTCTTTGGGCGGGGGACCCATCTCCAGCCGTACGGCCATTTTTGTGCCTGGCGCGGCGCCAAGAGGGAAAGGGTGGTATCGAGGCTGAAGGCAGCAGGAAAGCCCGCAGCCCCCAGGTCTGTGGGGCTACGCAAGCGGTTCCCAAAGAGCGTTAGAACAAGGCATAGTTTTCCCTGCTGGCTCTTTGGGCGGGGGACCCATCTCCAGCCGTATGGCCATTTTTGTGCATGGCGCAGCGCCAAGTGGGAAATGGTGGTATCGAGGCTGAAGGCAGCAGGAAAGCCCGCAGCCCCCAGGTCTGTGGGGCTACGCAAGCGGTTCCCAAAGAGCTTTAGAACAAGGCATAGTTTTCCCTGCTGGCTCTTTGGGCATGGGACCCATCTCCACCCATAGGCCATTTTTGTGCCTGATAGGGCGCCAAGTGGGAAAGGGTGGCTTTGAGGCTGAAGACAGCAGGAAAGCCTGCAGCCCCCAGGTCTGTGCGGCTACGCAAGCGGTTCCCAAAGAGCTTTAGAACAAGGCATAGTTTTCCCTGCTGGCTCTTTGGGCGGGGGACCCATCTCCAGCCGTATGGCCATTTTTGTGCCTGATAGGGCGCCAAGTGGGAAAGGGTGGCTTTGAGGCTGAAGACAGCAGGAAAGCCTGCAGCCCCCAGGTCTGTGGGGCTATGCAAGCGGTTCCCAAAGAGCTTTAGAACAAGGCATAGTTTTCCCTGCTGGCTCTTTGGGCGGGGGACCCATCTCCAGCCGTATGGCCATTTTTGTGCCTGGCGCGGCGCCAAGTGGGAAAGGGTGGTGTCGAGGCTGAAGGCAGCAGGAAAGCCCGCAGTCCCCAGGTCTGTGGGGCTACGCAAGCGGTTCCCAAAGAGCTTTAGAACAAGGCATAGTTTTCCCTGCTGGCTCTTTGGGCGGGGACCCATCTCCAGCCGTATGGCCATTTTTGAGCCTGGCGCGGCGCCAGGTGGGAAAGGGTGGCTTTGAGGCTGAAGGCAGGAGCAAAGCCTGCAGCCCCCAGGTCTGTGGGGCTACGCAAGCGGTTCCCAAAGAGCTTTAGAACAAGGCATAGTTTTCCCTGCTGGCTCTTAGGGCATGGGACCCATCTCCAGCCGTATGGCCATTTTTGTGCCTGGCACGGCGCCAAGTGGGAAAGGGTGGTGTCGAGGCTGAAGGCAGCAGGAAAGCCCGCAGCCCCCAGGTCTGTGGGGCTACGCAAGCGGTTCCCAAAGAGCTTTAGAACAAGGCATAGTTTTCCCTGCTCGCTCTTTGGGCGGGGGACCCATCTCCAGCCGTATGGCCATTTTTGTGCCTGGCGAAGCCCCAAGACGGAAAGGGTGGCTTTGAATCTGAAGGCAGCAGGAAAGCCCGCAGCCCCCAGGTCTGTGGGGCTACGCAAGCGGTTCCCAAAGAGCTTTAGAACAAGGCATAGTTTTCCCTGCTGGCTCTTTGGGCGGGGGACCCATCTCCAGCCGTATGGCCATTTTTGTGCCTGGCGCGGCGCCAAGTGGGAAAGGGTGGTGTCGAGGCTGAAGGCAGCAGGAAAGCCCGCAGCCCCCACGTCTGTGGGGCCAAGCAAGCGGTTCCCAAAGAGCTTTAGAACAAGGCATAGTTTTCCCTGCTGGCTCTTTGGGCCTGGGACCCATCTCCAGCCGTATGGCCATTTTTGTGCCTGGCACGGCGCCAAGTGGGAAAGGGTGGCTTTGAGGCTGAAGGCAGCAGCAAAGCCCGCAGCCCCCAGGTCTGTGGGGCTACGCAAGCGGTTCCCAAAGAGCTTTAGAACAAGGCATAGTTTTCCCTGCTGGCTCTTTGTTCGGGGGACCCATCTCCAGCCATAGGCCATTTTTGTGCCTGGCCCGGCGCCCAGTGGGAAAGGGTGGCTTTGAGGCTTGAAGGCAGCAGGAAAGCCCGCAGCCCCCAGGTCTGTGGGGCTACGCAAGCGGTTCCCAAAGAGCTTTAGAACAAGGCATAGTTTTCCCTGCTGGCTCTCTGGGCGGGGGACCCATCTCCAGCCGTATGGCCATTTTTGAGCCTGGCGCGGCGCCAAGTGGGAAAGGGTTGTGTCGAGGCTAAAGGCAGCAGGAAAGCCCGCAGCCCCCAGGTCTGTGGGGCTACGCAAGCGGTTCCCAAAGAGCTTTAGAACAAGGCATAATTTTCCCTGCTGGCTCTTTGGGCGGGGGACCCATCTCCAGCCGTATGGCCATTTTTGTGCCTGGCGCAGCGCCAAGTGGGAAAGGGTGGTTTTGAGGCTGAAGGCAGCAGCAAAGCCTGCAGCCCCCAGGTCTGTGGTGCTACGCAAGCGGTTCCCAAAGAGCTTTAGAACAAGGCATAGTTTTCCCTGCTGGCTCTTTGGGCGGGGGACCCATCTCCAGCCGTATGGCCATTTCTGTGCCTGGCCCGGCGCAAAGTGGGAAAGGGTGGCTTTGAGGCTGAAGGCAGCAGGAAAGCCCGCAGCCCCCAGGTCTGTGCGGCTACGCAAGCGGTGCCCAAAGAGCTTTAGAACAAGGCATAGTTTTCCCTGCTGGCTCTTTGGGCGGGGGACCCATCTCCAGCCATAGGCCATTTTTGTGCCCGGCGCGGCGCCAAGAGGGAAAGGGTGGTGTCGAGGCTAAAGGCAGCAGGAAAGCCCGCAGCCCCGAGGTCTGTGGGGCTACGCAAGCGGTTCCCAAAGAGCGTTAGAACAAGGCATAGTTTTCCCTGCTGGCTCTTTGGGTGGGGGACCCATCTCCAGCCGTATGGCCATTTTTGTGCATGGCGCAGCGCCCAGTGGGAAAGGGTGGCTTTGAGGCTTGAAGGCAGCAGGAAAGCCCGCAGCCCCAAGGTCTGTGGGGCTACGCAAGCGGTTCCCAAAGAGCTTTAGAACAAGGCATAATTTTCCCTGCTGGCTCTTTGGGCGGGGGACCCATCTCCAGCCGTATGGCCATTTTTGTGCCTGGCCGGGGGCCAAGTGGGAAAGGGTGGTTTTGAGGCTGAAGGCAGCAGGAAAGCCCGCAGCCCCCAGGTCTGTGCGGCTACGCAAGCGGTTCCCAAAGAGCTTTAGAACAAGGCATAGTTTTCCCTGCTGGCTCTTTGGGCATGGGACCCATCTCCAGCCATAGGCCATTTTTGTGCTTGATAGGGCGCCAAGTGGGAAAGGGTTGCTTTGAGGCTGAAGACAGCAGGAAAGCCCGCAGCCCCCAGGTCTGTGGGGCTACGCAAGAGGTTCCCAAAGAGCTTTAGAACAAGGCATAGTTTTCCCTGCTGGCTCTCTGGGCGGGGGACCCATCTCCAGCCGTATGGCCATTTTTGAGCCTGGCGCGGCGCCAGGTGGGAAAGGGTGGCTTTGAGGCTGAAGGCAGGAGCAAAGCCTGCAGCCCCCAGGTCTGTGGTGCTACGCAAGCGGTTCCCAAAGAGCTTTAGAACAAGGCATAGTTTTCCCAGCTGGCTCTTAGGGCATGGGACTCATCTCCAGCCATAGGCCAGTTTTGTGCCTGGCGCGAAGCCAAGTGGGAAAGGGTGCTGTCGAGGCTGAAGGCAGCAGGAAAGCCCGCAGCCCCAAGGTCTGTGGGGCTACGCAAGCGGTTCCCAAAGAGCTTTAGAACAAGGCATAGTTTTCCCTGCTGGCTCTTTGGGCGGGGGACCCATCTCCAGCCGTATGGCCATTTTTGTGCCTGGCCCGGCGCAAAGTGGGAAAGGGTGGCTTTGAGGCTGAAGGCAGCAGGAAAGCCCGCAGCCCCCAGGTCTGTGCGGCTACGCAAGCGGTGCCCAAAGAGCTTTAGAACAAGGCATAGTTTTCCCTGCTGGCTCTTTGGGCGGGGGGACCCATCTCCAGCCGTACGGCCATTTTTGTGCCCGGCGCGGCGCCAAGAGGGAAAGGGTGGTGTCGAGGCTAAAGGCAGCAGGAAAGCCCGCAGCCCCCAGGTCTGTGGGGCTACGCAAGCGGTTCCCAAAGAGCGTTAGAACAAGGCATAGTTTTCCCTGCTGGCTCTTTGGGTGGGGGACCCATCTCCAGCCGTATGGCCATTTTTGTGCATGGCGCAGCGCCAAGTGGGAAATGGTGGTATCGAGGCTGAAGGCAGCAGGAAAGCCCGCAGCCCCCAGGTCTGTGCGGCTACGCAAGCGGTTCCCAAAGAGCTTTAGAACAAGGCATAGTTTTCCCTGCTGGCTCTTTGGGCATGGGACCCATCTCCACCCATAGGCCATTTTTGTGCCTGATAGGGCGCCAAGTGGGAAAGGGTGGCTTTGAGGCTGAAGACAGCAGGAAAGCCTGCAGCCCCCAGGTCTGTGGGGCTACGCAAGCGGTTCCCAAAGAGCTTTAGAACAAGGCATAGTTTTCCCTGCTGGCTCTTTGGGTGGGGGACCCATCTCCAGCCGTATGGCTATTTTTGTGCCTGACGCGGTGCGTAGTGGCATAGGGTGGTTTTGAGGCTGAAGGCAGCAGGAAAGCCCGCAGCCCCCACGTCTGTGGGGCCAAGCAAGCGGTTCCCAAAGAGCTTTAGAACAAGGCATAGTTTTCCCAGCTGGCTCTTTGGGCGGGGGACCCATCTCCAGCCGTATGGCCATTTTTGTGCCTGGCGCGGTGCGTAGTGGGAAAGGGTGGTTTTGAGGCTGAAGGCAGCAGGAAAGCCCGCAGCCCCCAGGTCTGTGGGGCTACGCAAGCGGTTCCCAAAGAGCTTTAGAACAAGGCATAGTTTTCCCTGCTGGCTCTTTGGGCGGGGGACCCATCTCCAGCCGTATGGCCATTTTTGTGCCTGGCGCGGCGCCAAGTGGGTAAGGGTGGTGTCGAGGCTGAAGGCAGCAGCAAAGCCTGCAGCCCCCAGGTCTGTGGGGCCAAGCAAGCGGTTCCCAAAGAGCTTTAGAACAAGGCATAGTTTTCCCTGCTGGCTCTTTGGGCATGGGACCCAGCTCCAGCCGTATGGCCATTTTTGTCCCTGGCCCGGCGCCAAGTGGGAAAGGGTGGCTTTGAGGCTGAAGGCAGCAGGAAAGCCCGCAGCCCCCAGGTCTGTGGGGCTACGCAAGCGGTTCCCAAAGAGCTTTAGAACAAGGCATAGTTTTCCCTGCTGGCTCTTTGGGCGGGGGACCCATCTCCAGCCATAGGCCATTTTTGTGCCTGGCGCGGCGCCAAGTGGGAAAGGGTGCTGTCGAGGCTGAAGGCAGCAGGAAAGCCCGCAGCCCCAAGGTCTGTGGGGCTACGCAAGCGGTTCCCAAAGAGCTTTAGAACAAGGCATAGTTTTCCCTGCTGGCTCTTTGGGCGGGGGACCCATCTCCAGCCGTATGGCCATTTTTGTGCCTGGCCCGGCGCAAAGTGGGAAAGGGTGGCTTTGAGGCTGAAGGCAGCAGGAAAGCCCGCAGCCCCCAGGTCTGTGCGGCTACGCAAGCGGTTCCCAAAGAGCTTTAGAACAAGGCATAGTTTTCCCTGCTGGCTCTTTGGGCGGGGGACCCATCTCCAGCCGTACGGCCATTTTTGTGCCTGGCGCGGCGCCAAGAGGGAAAGGGTGGTGTCGAGGCTAAAGGCAGCAGGAAAGCCCGCAGCCCCCAGGTCTGTGGGGCTACGCAAGCGGTTCCCAAAGAGCTTTAGAACAAGGCATAGTTTTCCCAGCTGGCTCTTTGGGCGGGGGACCCATCTCCAGCCGTATGGCCATTTTTGTGCATGGCGCAGCGCCAAGTGGGAAATGGTGGTATCGAGGCTGAAGGCAGCAGGAAAGCCCGCAGCCCCCAGGTCTGTGGGGCTACGCAAGCGGTTCCCAAAGAGCTTTAGAACAAGGCATAGTTTTCCCTGCTGGCTCTTTGGGTGGGGGACCCATCTCCAGCCGTATGGCTATTTTTGTGCCTGACGCGGTGCGTAGTGGCATAGGGTGGTTTTGAGGCTGAAGGCAGCAGGAAAGCCCGCAGCCCCCAGGTCTGTGGGGCTACGCAAGCGGTTCCCAAAGAGCTTTAGAACAAGGCATAGTTTTCCCAGCTGGCTCTTTGGGCGGGGGACCCATCTCCAGCCGTATGGCCATTTTTGTGCCTGGCGCGGTGCGTAGTGGGAAAGGGTGGTTTTGAGGCTGAAGGCAGCAGGAAAGCCCGCAGCCCCCAGGTCTGTGGGGCTACGCAAGCGGTTCCCAAAGAGCTTTAGAACAAGGCATAGTTTTCCCTGCTGGCTCTTTGGGCGGGGGACCCATCTCCAGCCGTATGGCCATTTTTGTGCCTGGCACGGCGCCAAGTGGGAAAGGATGGCTTTGAGGCTGAAGGCATCAGCAAAGCCCACAGCCCCCAGGTCTGTGGGGCCAAGCAAGCGGTTCCCAAAGAGCTTTAGAACAAGGCATAGTTTTCCCTGCTGGCTCTTTGGGCCTGGGACCCATCTCCAGCCATAGGCCTTTTTTGTGCTTGATAGGGCGCCAAGTGGGAAAGGGTGGCTTTGAGGCTGAAGGCAGCAGGAAAGCCTGCAGCCCCCAGGTCTGTGGGGCTACGCAAGCAGTTCCCAAAGAGCTTTAGAACAAGGCATAGTTTTCCCTGCTGGCTCTTTGTTCGGGGGACCCATCTCCAGCCATAGGCCATTTTTGAGCCTGGCGCGGCGCCAAGTGGGAAAGGGTTGTGTCGAGGCTAAAGGCAGCAGGAAAGCCCGCAGCCCCCAGGTCTGTGGGGCTACGCAAGCGGTTCCCAAAGAGCTTTAGAACAAGGCATAATTTTCCCTGCTGGCTCTTTGGGCGGGGGACCCATCTCCAGCCGTATGGCCATTTTTGTGCCTGGCGCGGCGCCAAGTGGGAAAGGGTGGCTTTGAGGCTGAAGGCAGCAGCAAAGCCCACAGCCCCCAGGTCTGTGGGGTACGCAAGCGGTTCCCAAAGAGCTTTAGAACAAGGCATAGTTTTCCCTGCTGGCTCTTTGGGCGGGGGACACATCTCCAGCCGTATGGCCATTTTTGTGCCTGATAGGGCGCCAAGTGGGAAAGGGTGGTGTCGAGGCTGAAGGCAGCAGGAAAGCCCGCAGCCCCCAGGTCTGTGGGGCTACGCAAGCGGTTCCCAAAGAGCTTTAGAACAAGGCATAGTTTTCCCTGCTGGCTCTTTGGGCGGGGGACCCATCTCCAGCCATATGGCCATTTTTGTGCCTGATAGGGCGCCAAGTGGGAAAGGGTGGCTTTGAGGCTGAAGACAGCAGGAAAGCCTGCAGCCCCCAGGTCTGTGGGGCTATGCAAGCGGTTCCCAAAGAGCTTTAGAACAAGGCATAGTTTTCCCTGCTGGCTCTTAGGGCGGGGGACCCATCTCCAGCCGTATGGCCATTTTTGTGCCTGGCGCGGCGCCAAGTGGGAAAGGGTGGTGTCGAGGCTGAAGGCAGCAGGAAAGCCCGCAGTCCCCAGGTCTGTGTGGCTACGCAAGCGGTTCCCAAAGAGCTTTAGAACAAGGCATAGTTTTCCCTGCTGGCTCACTGGGCGGGGACCCATCTCCAGCCGTATGGCCATTTTTGAGCCTGGCGCGGCGCCAGGTGGGAAAGGGTGGCTTTGAGGCTGAAGGCAGGAGCAAAGCCTGCAGCCCCCAGGTCTGTGGGGCTACGCAAGCGGTTCCCAAATAGCTTTAGAACAAGGCATAGTTTTCCCTGCTGGCTCTTTTGGCAGGGGACCCATCTCCAGCCGTATGGCCATTTTTGTGCCTGGCCCGGCGCCAAGTGGGAAAGGGTGGCTTTGAGGCTGAAGGCAGCAGGAAAGCCCGCAGCCCCCAGGTCTGTGGGGCTACGCAAGCGGTTCCCAAAGAGCTTTAGAACAAGGCATAATTTTCCCTGCTGGCTCTCTGGGCGGGGGACCCATCTGCAGCCGTATGGCCATTTTTGAGCCTGGAGCAGTGCCAAGTGGGAAAGGGTGGCTTTGAGGCTGAAGGCAGCAGGAAAGCCCGCAGCGCCAGGTCTGTGGGGCTACGCAAGCGGTTCCCAAAGAGCTTTAGAACAAGGCATAATTTTCCTTGCTGCCTCTCTGGGCGGGGGACCCATCTCCAGCCGTATGGCCATTTTTGTGCCTGGCGCGGCGCCAAGTGGGAAAGGGTGCTGTCGAGGCTGAAGGCAGCAGGAAAGCCCGCAGCCCCCACGTCTGTGGGGCCAAGCAAGCGGTTCCCAAAGAGCTTTAGAACAAGGCATAGTTTTCCCTGCTGGCTCTTTGGGCCTGGGACCCATCTCCAGCCATAGGCCATTTTTGTGCTTGATAGGGCGCCAAGTGGGAAAGGGTGGCTTTGAGGCTGAAGGCAGCAGGAAAGCCTGCAGCCCCCAGGTCTGTGGGGCTACGCAAGCAGTTCCCAAAGAGCTTTAGAACAAGGCATAGTTTTCCCTGCTGGCTCTTTGTTCGGGGGACCCATCTCCAGCCATAGGCCATTTTTGTGCCTGGCCCGGCGCCCAGTGGGAAAGGGTGGCTTTGAGGCTTGAAGGCAGCAGGAAAGCCCGCAGCCCCCAGGTCTGTGGGGCTACGCAAGCGGTTCCCAAAGAGCTTTAGAACAAGGCATAGTTTTCCCTGCTGGCTCTCTGGGCGGGGGACCCATCTCCAGCCGTATGGCCATTTTTGAGCCTGGCGCGGCGCCAAGTGGGAAAGGGTTGTGTCGAGGCTAAAGGCAGCAGGAAAGCCCGCAGCCCCCAGGTCTGTGGGGCTACGCAAGCGGTTCCCAAAGAGCTTTAGAACAAGGCATAATTTTCCCTGCTGGCTCTTTGGGCGGGGAACCCATCTCCAGCCGTATGGCCATTTTTGTGCCTGGCGCAGCGCCAAGTGGGAAAGGGTGGTTTTGAGGCTGAAGGCAGCAGCAAAGCCTGCAGCCCCCAGGTCTGTGGGGCTACGCAAGCGGTTCCCAAAGAGCTTTAGAACAAGGCATAGTTTTCCCTGCTGGCTCTTTGGGCGGGGGACCCATCTCCAGCCGTATGGCCATTTTTGTGCCTGGCCGGGGGCCAAGTGGGAAAGGGTGGTTTTGAGGCTGAAGGCAGCAGGAAAGCCCGCAGCCCCCAGGTCTGTGCGGCTACGCAAGCGGTTCCCAAAGAGCTTTAGAACAAGGCATAGTTTTCCCTGCTGGCTCTTTGGGCATGGGACCCATCTCCAGCCATAGGCCATTTTTGTGCTTGATAGGGCGCCAAGTGGGAAAGGGTGCTGTCGAGGCTGAAGGCAGCAGGAAAGCCCGCAGCCCCAAGGTCTGTGGGGCTACGCAAGCGGTTCCCAAAGAGCTTTAGAACAAGGCATAGTTTTCCCTGCTGGCTCTTTGGGCGGGGGACCCATCTCCAGCCGTATGGCCATTTTTGTGCCTGGCCCGGCGCAAAGTGGGAAAGGGTGGCTTTGAGGCTGAAGGCAGCAGGAAAGCCCGCAGCCCCCAGGTCTGTGCGGCTACGCAAGCGGTTCCCAAAGAGCTTTAGAACAAGGCATAGTTTTCCCTGCTGGCTCTTTGGGCGGGGGACCCATCTCCAGCCGTACGGCCATTTTTGTGCCCGGCGCGGCGCCAAGAGGGAAAGGGTGGTATCGAGGCTGAAGGCAGCAGGAAAGCCCGCAGCCCCCAGGTCTGTGGGGCTACGCAAGCGGTTCCCAAAGAGCTTTAGAACAAGGCATAGTTTTCCCTGCTGGCTCTTTGGGCGGGCGACCCATCTCCAGCCGTATGGCCATTTTTGTGCATGGCGCAGCGCCAAGTGGGAAATGGTGGTATCGAGGCTGAAGGCAGCAGGAAAGCCCGCAGCCCCCAGGTCTGTGGGGCTACGCAAGCGGTTCCCAAAGAGCTTTAGAACAAGGCATAGTTTTCCCTGCTGGCTCTTTGGGCATGGGACCCATCTCCACCCATAGGCCATTTTTGTGCCTGATAGGGCGCCAAGTGGGAAAGGGTGGCTTTGAGGCTGAAGACAGCAGGAAAGCCTGCAGCCCCCAGGTCTGTGGGGCTACGCAAGCGGTTCCCAAAGAGCTTTAGAACAAGGCATAGTTTTCCCTGCTGGCTCTTTGGGTGGGGGACCCATCTCCAGCCGTATGGCTATTTTTGTGCCTGACGCGGTGCGTAGTGGCATAGGGTGGTTTTGAGGCTGAAGGCAGCAGGAAAGCCCGCAGCCCCCACGTCTGTGGGGCCAAGCAAGCGGTTCCCAAAGAGCTTTAGAACAAGGCATAGTTTTCCCAGCTGGCTCTTTGGGCGGGGGACCCATCTCCAGCCGTATGGCCATTTTTGTGCCTGGCACGGCGCCAAGTGGGAAAGGGTGGTTTTGAGGCTGAAGGCAGCAGGAAAGCCCGCAGCCCCCAGGTCTGTGGGGCTACGCAAGCGGTTCCCAAAGAGCTTTAGAACAAGGCATAGTTTTCCCTGCTGGCTCTTTGGGCGGGGGACCCATCTCCAGCCGTATGGCCATTTTTGTGCCTGGCGCGGCGCCAAGTGGGTAAGGGTGGTGTCGAGGCTGAAGGCAGCAGCAAAGCCTGCAGCCCCCAGGTCTGTGGGGCCAAGCAAGCGGTTCCCAAAGAGCTTTAGAACAAGGCATAGTTTTCCCTGCTGGCTCTTTGGGCATGGGACCCAGCTCCAGCCGTATGGCCATTTTTGTCCCTGGCCCGGCGCCAAGTGGGAAAGGGTGGCTTTGAGGCTGAAGGCAGCAGGAAAGCCCGCAGCCCCCAGGTCTGTGGGGCTACGCAAGCGGTTCCCAAAGAGCTTTAGAACAAGGCATAGTTTTCCCTGCTCGCTCTTAGGGCATGGGACCCATCTCCAGCCATAGGCCATTTTTGTGCCTGGCGCGGCGCCAAGTGGGAAAGGGTGCTGTCGAGGCTGAAGGCAGCAGGAAAGCCCGCAGCCCCAAGGTCTGTGGGGCTACGCAAGCGGTTCCCAAAGAGCTTTAGAACAAGGCATAGTTTTCCCTGCTGGCTCTTTGGGCGGGGGACCCATCTCCAGCCGTATGGCCATTTTTGTGCCTGGCCCGGCGCAAAGTGGGAAAGGGTGGCTTTGAGGCTGAAGGCAGCAGGAAAGCCCGCAGCCCCCAGGTCTGTGGGGCTACGCAAGCGGTTCCCAAAGAGCTTTAGAACAAGGCATAGTTTTCCCTGCTGGCTCTTTGGGCGGGGGACCCATCTCCAGCCGTACGGCCATTTTTGTGCCTGGCGCGGCGCCAAGAGGGAAAGGGTGGTGTCGAGGCTAAAGGCAGCAGGAAAGCCCGCAGCCCCCAGGTCTGTGGGGCTACGCAAGCGGTTCCCAAAGAGCTTTAGAACAAGGCATAGTTTTCCCTGCTGGCTCTTTGGGCATGGGACCCATCTCCAGCCGTATGGCCATTTTTGTGCATGGCGCAGCGCCAAGTGGGAAATGGTGGTATCGAGGCTGAAGGCAGCAGGAAAGCCCGCAGCCCCCAGGTCTGTGGGGCTACGCAAGCGGTTCCCAAAGAGCTTTAGAACAAGGCATAGTTTTCCCTGCTGGCTCTTTGGGTGGGGGACCCATCTCCAGCCGTATGGCTATTTTTGTGCCTGACGCGGTGCGTAGTGGCATAGGGTGGTTTTGAGGCTGAAGGCAGCAGGAAAGCCCGCAGCCCCCACGTCTGTGGGGCTACGCAAGCGGTTCCCAAAGAGCTTTAGAACAAGGCATAGTTTTCCCTGCTGGCTCTTTGGGCGGGGGACCCATCTCCAGCCGTATGGCCATTTTTGTGCCTGGCACGGCGCCAAGTGGGAAAGGGTGGCTTTGAGGCTGAAGGCATCAGCAAAGCCCACAGCCCCCAGGTCTGTGGGGCTACGCAAGCGGTTCCCAAAGAGCTTTAGAACAAGGCATAGTTTTCCCTGCTGGCTCTTTGGGCGGGGGACCCATCTCCAGCCGTATGGCCATTTTTGTGCCTGGCGCGGCGCCAAGTGGGAAAGGGTGGCTTTGAGGCTGAAGGCAGCAGCAAAGCCTGCAGCCCCCAGGTCTGTGGGGCTACGCAAGCGGTTCCCAAAGAGCTTTAGAACAAGGCATAGTTTTCCCTGCTGGCTCTCTGGGCGGGGGACCCATCTCCAGCCGTATGGCCATTTTTGAGCCTGGAGCAGTGCCAAGTGGGAAAGGGTGGTTTTGAGGCTGAAGGCAGCAGGAAAGCCCGCAGCCCCCAGGTCTGTGGGGCTACGCAAGCGGTTCCCAAAGAGCTTTAGAACAAGGCATAGTTTTCCCTGCTGGCTCTTTGGGCGGGGGACCCATCTCCAGCCGTATGGCCATTTTTGTGCCTGGCGCGGCGCCAAGTGGGTAAGGGTGGTGTCGAGGCTGAAGGCAGCAGCAAAGCCTGCAGCCCCCAGGTCTGTGGGGCCAAGCAAGCGGTTCCCAAAGAGCTTTAGAACAAGGCATAGTTTTCCCTGCTGGCTCTTTGGGCATGGGACCCAGCTCCAGCCGTATGGCCATTTTTGTCCCTGGCCCGGCGCCAAGTGGGAAAGGGTGGCTTTGAGGCTGAAGGCAGCAGGAAAGCCTGCAGCCCCCAGGTCTGTGGGGCTACGCAAGCGGTTCCCAAAGAGCTTTAGAACAAGGCATAGTTTTCCCTGCTCGCTCTTAGGGCATGGGACCCATCTCCAGCCATGGGCCATTTTTGTGCCTGGCGCGGCGCCAAGTGGGAAAGGGTGCTGTCGAGGCTGAAGGCAGCAGGAAAGCCCGCAGCCCCAAGGTCTGTGGGGCTACGCAAGCGGTTCCCAAAGAGCTTTAGAACAAGGCATAGTTTTCCCTGCTGGCTCTTTGGGCGGGGGACCCATCTCCAGCCGTATGGCCATTTTTGTGCCTGGCCCGGCGCAAAGTGGGAAAGGGTGGCTTTGAGGCTGAAGGCAGCAGGAAAGCCCGCAGCCCCCAGGTCTGTGCGGCTACGCAAGCGGTTCCCAAAGAGCTTTAGAACAAGGCATAGTTTTCCCTGCTGGCTCTTTGGGCGGGGGACCCATCTCCAGCCGTACGGCCATTTTTGTGCCTGGCGCGGCGCCAAGAGGGAAAGGGTGGTGTCGAGGCTAAAGGCAGCAGGAAAGCCCGCAGCCCCCAGGTCTGTGGGGCTACGCAAGCGGTTCCCAAAGAGCTTTAGAACAAGGCATAGTTTTCCCTGCTGGCTCTTTGGGCGGGGGACCCATCTCCAGCCGTATGGCCATTTTTGTGCATGGCGCAGCGCCAAGTGGGAAATGGTGGTATCGAGGCTGAAGGCAGCAGGAAAGCCCGCAGCCCCCAGGTCTGTGGGGCTACGCAAGCGGTTCCCAAAGAGCTTTAGAACAAGGCATAGTTTTCCCTGCTGGCTCTTTGGGTGGGGGACCCATCTCCAGCCGTATGGCTATTTTTGTGCCTGACGCGGTGCGTAGTGGCATAGGGTGGTTTTGAGGCTGAAGGCAGCAGGAAAGCCCGCAGCCCCCACGTCTGTGGGGCCAAGCAAGCGGTTCCCAAAGAGCTTTAGAACAAGGCATAGTTTTCCCAGCTGGCTCTTTGGGCGGGGGACCCATCTCCAGCCGTATGGCCATTTTTGTGCCTGGCGCGGTGCGTAGTGGGAAAGGGTGGCTTTGAGGCTGAAGGCATCAGCAAAGCCCACAGGCCCCAGGTCTGTGGGGCTACGCAAGCGGTTCCCAAAGAGCTTTAGAACAAGGCATAGTTTTCCCTGCTGGCTCTTTGGGCGGGGGACCCATCTCCAGCCGTACGGCCATTTTTGTGCCTGGCGCGGCGCCAAGAGGGAAAGGGTGGTATCGAGGCTGAAGGCAGCAGGAAAGCCCGCAGCCCCCAGGTCTGTGGGGCTACGCAAGCAGTTCCCAAAGAGCTTTAGAACAAGGCATAGTTTTCCCTGCTGGCTCTTTGTTCGGGGGACCCATCTCCAGCCATAGGCCATTTTTGAGCCTGGTCCGGCGCCCAGTGGGAAAGGGTGGCTTTGAGGCTTGAAGGCAGCAGGAAAGCCCGCAGCCCCCAGGTCTGTGGGGCTACGCAAGCGGTTCCCAAAGAGCTTTAGAACAAGGCATAGTTTTCCCTGCTGGCTCTTTGGGCGGGGGACCCATCTCCAGCCGTATGGCCATTTTTGAGCCTGGCGCGGCGCCAAGTGGGAAAGGGTGGTGTCGAGGCTAAAGGCAGCAGGAAAGCCCGCAGCCCCCAGGTCTGTGGGGCTACGCAAGCGGTTCCCAAAGAGCTTTAGAACAAGGCATAATTTTCCCTGCTGGCTCTTTGGGCGGGGGACCCATCTCCAGCCGTATGGCCATTTTTGTGCCTGGCGCGGCGCCAAGTGGGAAAGGGTGGCTTTGAGGCTGAAGGCAGCAGCAAAGCCCACAGCCCCCAGGTCTGTGGGGTACGCAAGCGGTTCCCAAAGAGCTTTAGAACAAGGCATAGTTTTCCCTGCTGGCTCTTTGGGCGGGGGACACATCTCCAGCCGTATGGCCATTTTTGTGCCTGATAGGGCGCCAAGTGGGAAAGGGTGGTGTCGAGGCTGAAGGCAGCAGGAAAGCCCGCAGCCCCCAGGTCTGTGGGGCTACGCAAGCGGTTCCCAAAGAGCTTTAGAACAAGGCATAGTTTTCCCTGCTGGCTCTTTGGGCGGGGGACCCATCTCCAGCCATATGGCCATTTTTGTGCCTGATAGGGCGCCAAGTGGGAAAGGGTGGCTTTGAGGCTGAAGACAGCAGGAAAGCCTGCAGCCCCCAGGTCTGTGGGGCTATGCAAGCGGTTCCCAAAGAGCTTTAGAACAAGGCATAGTTTTCCCTGCTGGCTCTTAGGGCGGGGGACCCATCTCCAGCCGTATGGCCATTTTTGTGCCTGGCGCGGCGCCAAGTGGGAAAGGGTGGTGTCGAGGCTGAAGGCAGCAGGAAAGCCCGCAGTCCCCAGGTCTGTGGGGCTACGCAAGCGGTTCCCAAAGAGCTTTAGAACAAGGCATAGTTTTCCCTGCTGGCTCTCTGGGCGGGGACCCATCTCCAGCCGTATGGCCATTTTTGAGCCTGGCGCGGCGCCAGGTGGGAAAGGGTGGCTTTGAGGCTGAAGGCAGGAGCAAAGCCTGCAGCCCCCAGGTCTGTGGGGCTACGCAAGCGGTTCCCAAAGAGCTTTAGAACAAGGCATAGTTTTCCCTGCTGGCTCTTTTGGCAGGGGACCCATCTCCAGCCGTATGGCCATTTTTGTCCCTGGCCCGGCGCCAAGTGGGAAAGGGTGGTGTTGAGGCTGAAGGCAGCAGCAAAGACTGCAGCCCCCACGTCTGTGGGGCCAAGCAAGCGGTTCCCAAAGAGCTTTAGAACAAGGCATAGTTTTCCCTGCTGGCTCTTTGGGCGGGGGACCCATCTCCAGCCGTATGGCCATTTTTGTGCCTGGCACGGCGCCAAGTGGGAAAGGGTGGCTTTGAGGCTGAAGGCAGCAGGAAAGCCCGCAGCCCCCAGGTCTGTGGGGCTACGCAAGCGGTTCCCAAAGAGCTTTAGAACAAGGCATAGTTTTCCCTGCTGGCTCTTTGGGCGGGGGACCCATCTCCAGCCGTATGGCCATTTTTGTGCCTGGCCCGGCGCAAAGTGGGAAAGGGTGGCTTTGAGGCTGAAGGCAGCAGGAAAGCCCGCAGCCCCCAGGTCTGTGCGGCTACGCAAGCGGTTCCCAAAGAGCTTTAGAACCAGGCATAGTTTTCCCTGCTGGCTCTTTGGGCGGGGGACCCATCTCCAGCCGTACGGCCATTTTTGTGCCTGGCGCGGCGCCAAGAGGGAAAGGGTGGTGTCGAGGCTAAAGGCAGCAGGAAAGCCCGCAGCCCCCAGGTCTGTGGGGCTACGCAAGCGGTTCCCAAAGAGCTTTAGAACAAGGCATAGTTTTCCCTGCTGGCTCTTTGGGCGGGGGACCCATCTCCAGCCGTATGGCCATTTTTGTGCATGGCGCAGCGCCAAGTGGGAAATGGTGGTATCGAGGCTGAAGGCAGCAGGAAAGCCCGCAGCCCCCAGGTCTGTGGGGCTACGCAAGCGGTTCCCAAAGAGCTTTAGAACAAGGCATAGTTTTCCCTGCTGGCTCTTTGGGCATGGGACCCATCTCCACCCATAGGCCATTTTTGTGCCTGATAGGGCGCCAAGTGGAAAGGGTGGCTTTGAGGCTGAAGACAGCAGGAAAGCCTGCAGCCCCCAGGTCTGTGGGGCTACGCAAGCGGTTCCCAAAGAGCTTTAGAACAAGGCATAGTTTTCCCTGCTGGCTCTTTGGGTGGGGGACCCATCTCCAGCCGTATGGCTATTTTTGTGCCTGACGCGGTGCGTAGTGGCATAGGGTGGTTTTGAGGCTGAAGGCAGCAGGAAAGCCCGCAGCCCCTACGTCTGTGGGGCTACGCAAGCGGTTCCCAAAGAGCTTTAGAACAAGGCATAGTTTTCCCTGCTGGCTCTTTTGGCAGGGGACCCATCTCCAGCCGTATGGCCATTTTTGTCCCTGGCCCGGCGCCAAGTGGGAAAGGGTGGTGTTGAGGCTGAAGGCAGCAGCAAAGACTGCAGCCCCCAGGTCTGTGGGGCCAAGCAAGCGGTTCCCAAAGAGCTTTAGAACAAGGCATAGTTTTCCCAGCTGGCTCTTTGGGCGGGGGACCCATCTCCAGCCGTATGGCCATTTTTGTGCCTGGCACGGCGCCAAGTGGGAAAGGGTGGTTTTGAGGCTGAAGGCAGCAGCAAAGCCCGCAGCCCCCAGGTCTGTGGGGCTACGCAAGCGGTTCCCAAAGAGCTTTAGAACAAGGCATAGTTTTACCTGCTGGCTCTTTTGGCAGGGGACCCATCTCCAGTCGTATGGCCATTTTTGTGCCTGGCGCGGCGCCACGTGGGAAAGGGTGATTTTGAGGCTGAAGGCGTCACGAAAGCCTGCCGTCCGAGGGTTTCTTAATGACTTTTCTTAATGATGTCTCCACAGTGTGAAGTTTTGCAGGATTTGAAAAAGTAATAGACACAGTGAAATTGAGTCTATTGGAAACTTCCATACTTTTCCCTCCCTCTAAAATCTCTGGTGTCCTGTAGTATCCACTGCCTGCAACTGCTGTTGCAGGAGCAGACAGATTGGTATCAAATTTAGAAAAAAAGGGACATCATTAAGAGGATTCACTCGCCTTATTTTTCACCGGTGTGGCCAGTAAAGAAACCAAAAAGGCAATGGCGTTTCACAGTAGATTACGGAAAATTAAACGCCAACACTGCACCTCTGACCGCTGCTGTTCCGAATATCGCGGAAATTGTGACAATGATAAAAGGAGCTGCCCATCCTTGCAGGGTTGCCTTAGATTTTAAAGACATATTTTTTTATGATTCTCCTCCTTGAGCAGGACAAAGCGCAGTTTGCATTCACATGGAAAGGAGTGCAATATACCTTTAACCGCTTTCCACAAGGATACAAACATTCCCCCACTATTGCCCATAATGCTTTGGCTAAAGTGCTATCAGAGATTCCTGTTTCACAGGGATGTACAGTATACCAATATATTATTGATGACATCTTAATAGGGGAGAGAACCAAGAAAGTGTACAAGACATGATGGAAAACATCCGAAAAACATTATCAGATTTGGGATTGGAAATTCCCGACTCAAAGTGTCAGGGACCCGCACAGGAAGTTAAATTCCTGGGGGTCTGGTGGATTAAGGGAGCTGCTTCTGTCCCTCAGGATACCCTGAAAAAATAGAACATGGACAGAATCCTTCCAGCACGAAGGAGTTACAGCAAGTCCTGGGAACTTTAAGTTATTAGCGTAAACACATCCCTGGCTTTTCCATCATTGCTCGCCCCCTTTATTGTTTGCTCAAAAAAGGTAAATCCTGGGAGTCGACTGAACAACACACTAATGCACTAGAATTGCTAATAAAAGAGCTAAGGTTATTCCAACAACTTGGCCCCATACATCCAACTGACCCTGTCCATGTAGAATGGGGGCTCAGTGAACATGGTTCCCATTGTAATTTATGCCAGAAGGGACCAGCAGGACCGGAGAGACCATTAGAATTTAGCTCTCACGCCTTTAATGATACTGAGAGCAGCTATTCAGACCTGGAGAAGGGTTTACTGTCCCTGGTGCGAGCATTGCAACGAGCAGAGCAGATAAGGAGACAACAGAGCGTGATTGTTCGGGGCCCTTTTCGCCTCCCAGATGTGGTCCTTAAAGGGACACCACCACCAGCTGGCATTCCCCAGAAACCCACAGTTCGAAAGTGGTATGCTTATTTAGAAGGCATTAATGATATCATGCCAGTCTCTGAAGGTAGTATCAAAGTATCCATGCTCCAGAAGGATAGAGATGGTGCCCTATTGTTCCAATCCCCACCAAACAGACCATCTCCAATCCAAGAAGCACCTCCTCTGAAAGCAGGCAGTGATCTTACAGGAGTGTGGTTTACTGGTGTGTCATCTCACCGTGAGAACAGCAAGTGGAAATACAAGGCCGTAGCACTGGAAGTAGCAACGGGGGAAAGAGCAATTGAAACAGGAGAAGGTAGGGCACAAGTAGGGGAACTCAGAGCCGTCCTACTAGCTGCACAACATGGAGCTACTTACATTTACACTGACTCATATGCTGTTTTTAAAGGAGCCACTGAATGGCTAGGACACTGGGCAGCCAATGATTGGCAGGTGAATAGAGTCCCAATCTGGGAGACAGACAGTTGGAAGCAACTGTTGGAAATAGGAGGACAGAGACCATTGCACATTGCTTGGGTAAAAGGCCACGATCGTTCAAACTCGATCACTGCTCAGTTCAACCAACAGGTAGATAGCCTCACGCGGCTACAACAAATTGACACTGTAGATGATGGTCGGGAATGGTTACATATTAAGCCTGGCCATACAGGCCGTGCTGATCTGTATCAGGAAGGTCTAGCCCGGGGGTGGCCTGTGTCGGTTAAGCTGTGCGAACAAGTAGTAACTGCCTGGTCACAATGTCGCCTACGACTCAGCAAAGATCATCCGAGTAAGGCGCCTCCCTTACACATGCGGGACAAGAAAATGTTGTGGCATTCATGGCAGATTGATTATATTGGGCCCTTGAGATCATCAGGTGGGAAAAGATATGTCCTAGTCGGAGTGGAGATTATCTCCAGCCTCAGTATGGCCACTGGCTTCAAATCAGCTGCTGGGGACAACACAGTGAAAGGCCTAAAAGGGTGGCTCAGCACACTTCCCCTTCCCGAGGAAATCCAAAGTGATAACGGTTCACACTTTACCGCTACAGTGGTACAAGATTGGGCCAAAGAAGAAGGGATTCGATGGGTATTTCATACTCCCTATTATCCTCAGGCTAATGGCATTGTTGAATGCACCAACGGATTGGTTAAGCGTTTTGCAAAAACTCATAAATCATAAGGGAAGGTGAAGAAGGCACCTTGCCCACCGAAATTCGAAAAGTAATATGGGATAACGCAATTGAGTTTGAGAGAAAATTTCAATCCTGGTGGTATCTGGTTAATTTCACCCACGATCCCACTGAGAGCAAAGCCACAGCTTTTGTCTTAACGATACGCAATGCCTCAGTATCCACCATATACCCAATCATCGCACTGGGGTTGAATCATCAAGGAGCTCTACTCTATCCAACACAGCACAGAGGTTGGGCACGACAAAATGAGACTAAATGGCAAACTGCTGATGTTGACGCATGCGTTTCACGAGACCAACAAGGATTCATTCGTGAGAGTAATACTCTCAAAGCACAAGACCTTTGTCTTGACACCAACCAGAATGCTTGTCACTTTGAGACACATCCCGATGAAACCCCAGAGACTGTGCTTGACTATATTGGGAAAGGGTGCGTTAGCATGAGGTCTCCCTGTAGTCTTGTATTATAGACGAGAAAGGCTTGAGACCATGGCCACTCTGGGTCTCTTTGACTACAAACAACAGGGAATAAAAAGGTGAAACTGAATAGCATCAATTCCATCTGCCAATTCGTCATTTTAGAATTTGGGCCTCCAAATAGCCATACATCATAAAAGTAGTATTATTGCCAGGTTCAATGTCAGGATTCCCTGGAGACATTCAAAGGTAGCGTAGGCCAATCCGTCTGTACAGCTCATCCAAGGTTCCTGTAAGACATAAAGGAAAAGAAAATCTGCTCGGTCTTATTCGACCGACGGGGTTAAAAAGAAGGTGCGGTCCACCGGGTGCTGATCCGGTGTATCTTCCCTGAACAATCCTTGGCTTCCCATGCATAGGGATTTTGGGGAGTAGCTAGCACCATTGGCACCGTCCCATTTTGAGGCATTTTCACTAGCACAGGTAGTCCAGGGTGAAATCTTCCGGGGTATTTTCCCGGTTCATTGGCAGCCTTTGGCGAGATAATATTGGCAGGTACACAGAAAGCTTTCATTTTAGGACAGCCGTCTCCACTCCATTTGTTATTTAGTTGATAGATGGCATCATCCAATCGCAAATGCCAACCAGGTTCATGACTTTTTGCAAAACGCTTAACCAATCTATTGGTGCGTTCAACAATGCCATTAGCCTGGGGATAACAGGGAGTATGAAATACCCATCGAATCCCTTCTTCCTTGGCCCAATCTTGTACCACCGAAGCCGTAAAGTGTGAAACGTTATCACTCTGGATTTCGTCGGGAAGGGGAAGTGTGCTGAACCACCCTGTTAGGCCTTTCACTGTGTTGTCCCTCGTAGCTGGTTTGAAACTGCTGGCCATACTGAGGCTGGAGATAATCTCCACTCCTACCAGGACATATCTTTTCCCACCTGATGATCTCAAGGGCCCAATATAATCAAGCTGCCATGAATGCCACAACGCTTTCTTGTCCCGCATGTGTAAGGGAGGCGCCTTACTCGGATGATCTTTGCTGAGTCGTAGGCGACATTGTGAACAGGCAGTTACTATTTGTTCGCACAGCTTAACTGACACAAGCCACCCACCTTCCCGATACAGGTCAGGACGGCCTGTGCGGCCACGTTTAACATGTAACGATTCAAGTAAGCGTTCCCATTCCCGACCATCATCTACAATGTCAATTTGTTGTAGCCGCGTGAGGCCATCTACCTGTTGGTTGAACTGAGCAGTGATCGAGTTTGAACGATCGTGGCCTTTTACCCAAGCAACGTGCAATGGTCTCTGTCCTCCTATTTCCAACAGTTGCTTCCAATTATCTGTCTCCCAAACTGGGACTCTATTCACCTGCCAATCGTTGGCTGCCCAGTGTCCTAGCCATTCAGTGGCTCCTTTAAGAACAGCATATGACTCAGCGTAAAAGGAGGTGGCTCCATGTTGTGCAGCTAGTAGGACAGCTCTGAGTTCCCCTACCCTCCCCTATTTCAATTGCTCTTTCTCCCGTTGTTACTTCCAGTGCTACGGCCTTATATTTGCACTTATTTTTTTAACGGTGAGATGACGCACCAGTAAACCACACTCCTCTAAGATCACTGCTGTCCCTCAAAGGAGGTGCTTCTTGGATCGGAGATGGTCTGTTTGGTGGGGATTGGAACAATAGGGCACCATCTATATCCTTTGGTATCCTTGTGAAGTAGCCTTGGATACTTTAACACTGCCTTCAGAGACTGGCTTGATTTCATTAATGCCTTCTAAATAAGCATACCACTTTCGAACTGTAGGTCTCTGGGCAATGCCAGCTGGTGGTGGTGTCCCTTTAAGGACCACATCTGGGAGGCGAAAAGGTCCCAGGAAAGATCACACTCTGTTCTCTTCTTATCTGCTCTGCTCGTTGCAACGCTCGCACCAGGGACAGTAAACCCTTCTCCAGGTCTGAATAGCTGCATTCAGTATCATTGAAGGAGTGGGAGCAAAATTCTAATGGTCTCTCCGGTCCTGCTGGTCCCTTCTGCCATAAATTACAACGGGAACCATGTTCACTGAGCCCCCATTCTACATGGACAGGGTCAGTTGGATGTATGGGGCCAAGTTGTTGGAATAACCTTAGCTCCTTTATTAGTAATTGCAGAGCATTAGTGTGTTGTTCAGTCCACACCCAGGATTTACCCTTTTTTGCCAAGCTATGAAGGGGGCGAGCAATGATGGAAAAGCCAGGGATGTGTTTACGCCAATAACTTAAAGTTCCCAGGACCTGCTGTAACTCCTTCGTGCTGGAAGGATTCTGTCCATGTTCTATTTTTTCAGGGTATCCTGAGGGACAGAAGCAGCTCCCTTAATCCACCAGACCCCCAGGAATTTAACTTCCTGTGCGGGTCCCTGACACTTTGAGTCGGGTCTACGTGAGGCACCCACTAACACTTCTGCCCTAGTCATTCGCTGCTCTCCCGGCAACCAGAGGTTAATTTTTGCAGTGGGGCATGTTTTTACCACACCATCAATTCCTGTGAAGTTGACTCTGCGTCGGGTGGGATTTATACCTAGAAGTTGTGCTGTTTCGTTAGTGATTGCAGACATTTGGGCTCCGGTATCAATAATAAAATGTACCAATATCTTCCGGGGTCCAACAGGAATGACAATAACAGGTTCGGAGTCTTTATGAGAGCGCCATTGGATTGCTAGTACCTGCCCGACAGGGTTGCTCAGTGCCCTCCCCGGGGATAGGAGTGTTGTGGCTGGGACTCTGTCAAATCAATCAAGTTATGTTCCGGTGCAGAAGGCACAGTTTTCTCACGGCTTGGGGATTCTCTGGTTAGACTTTTCTCCCCAGCCGCATTATTCTTTCTAGGTAGAGATTGGACTAGCGTACGGAGATCTCCCGTAGGGTCACCGTGCAAGAATTGTCGGGGCACCCCTAATTGTAGGGCTTTACGCCACAACTCATTCCGGTCCTTATCAGGCTTAAACCTTCCCTCTGATTTAGGGTTTTGAGTGTGAGTTTGGACTTGGCGAACCTTTCGCGGGTGTTCGGAGGATTTCTCACTAGTTTGGCTGGCCCAGCCCATTCGGCGCCCATATTGATCTATTTCCTGTACATTCCAGGTGGGCATGTAGTGACGACGGCCCCGCCCATGAGCACCCCGAGCATCCCGTATACGATCTTGAGTGCGAACAAGGAACGGTTTCAGGCAACCGGGAAGACCATGGATGAGAGGGGCTAATCGATCCGGGTCGATAGGGGCTGACATTGGGGATTTCCGAAATTCCTCTCTGTCATACATGGCTTGCAGACAAGCTGCTTTCCGTACAGCCGCAAACAGATCAGAGTAGCCTGTAGCTCTAATCTCTAACGGCTCCCCCCTCTCTCGCGGATCCATACCCCCTGCCCAAAAGGCTGCTCGAGCGGTTAGGGAATAATTATGATCCCCAGGCATAGTGGTTAAAAACACTCCTGGTCCCCAAGAGTCTCCTGCTTCTTCCTCACTCAGCATAATTCTGCCCCCCCCTTCAGAAGAAACTCGCCACACGTACTCAACAGCTGACTCTTCTGGTCGCCTCGAATATTTCTCCCTTATTTTTGTTAACTCGGTTGGTGTCCATGGAACGGTACGCACAGTGGTGTGAATTTCATCACCATCATCAACTGCAGTTTCAGTTTTAACCAGAGGACGTAAAGGAAAAACTTGGGATTTCAAAGTAAAAGTCCTTTCCTCCTCATCTTCTTCGTCATCCTCACTATTAGACAAAAAAATCTCCGGTCTGGGTTCCGGAATTTGGATAACACATTAACTTACGAATCTGTTGGACCTGGGTCGAGGGCTGCATTTTATCTAAGAGCCCGGTCACCCTTTCAATAACATTTTAAGTTGGCGATTTTCACTCCCAAGTTGAGCATTCCGGTTTCCTAAACATTCATTCTCACTCACAAGCTTATCGACTTGAGTTCTTAATCTTTCTCCTGTCTCCTTTTGCAAGGCTAATGATGACTTCAGCACCTCATTCTCCGATTTCAGGGTTGCATATTCTACAGCTGAAATCAGATTAGGAGCGGGGGTTTCTCTAGCTTCTTGTTGTGCACAAGATAAACAGGCGCCTAACACAGCACAAATCACACCCTTGCCTTTCCCCGCTCTGAGCTTCTGTGAAACCCGACGCTCTTCAATACGTTCCACCACTTTCTCTTCATCCTTCCAAAATTTTTGGGCCCACTCCTTCCCAGCCTGGGAAGGGGCACAATCATATTTTTGCAGCAGTTTATCCATGGCAATCCTGCCGACTACGCCAAATTCTGTTGCGTGAAACGGGGCCAAGCGGTTTTGGCAGAAGATAAACCCCCTTGCGTTCTAACACTCCTCACCGAGGTGGGAGGCCAGGTGCGGCTGGGTTTCAATTCTGAGTGATGCCCAATTCAGCACTATCAGCCCAATCGCGTTTACTATGTGTTAAACTATTACGATTTGGAGACACTAATAGTGGGCTGCACCTTCAGTCTAGTCGTGCTCCTGAACCAGCACGGCCTCTCTCAAGTTTTGGTCGCGTTCAGTGAGAAAGCGAAACGACTAGCTACTGAAACAGTGCAGTTTATTTAAACAACAGATATACAGGTTCTTTAGGATTGCCGGTGATAAATACACTGTCTGCAAAGCACGTGCAAATAAAGACATTGTTAAATAGACAAACGCGCGACAAAATTATAAACGATACAGCCTGGCTATAAATGTAGGGTAGAGATTCTCTAGAGAAATTTCTAGAGTCCCCGAGAAAGCACTCGGTGTAATCAAAGTCTTACCCAAAGGCGTCCTTATGAGGGGGAAGAAAGGCTCAGCCCGTCGACTGATCCCAGAAAACAGCGGTGGGATTCTTCGCGATGGTGTCTTCCCAGACATTCCCCCTCTCGGGCTATTTTTATATTATTTTTTTAACTTCAAAGTGGAGTTTGAGTGACTTTAGTCATATGTACTTTTATTATGATTAATGTACTCAAGGAGGAGTGTTCACACCTCGGGGGCGGATAGCCTCCGGGATGGAGGTGTGTTTTGGTACATTGTGGTGAGCAAAGTTCGCACAAAAGGACAGCATTTCATCAACATTTGACGAAATGTTGGCTCGGGTGGCGTGTAAGCCGCTTATCAGTTCCGTAGTACCATCTCGTCCCCATATCTGCTATTCGTCACAAGGGAAGGCCACGGAACAAGCGCGTTCCGTTCCATCCCTCGTGTAGTTTCGCAAACAACCTTGTACAGGGAATCACAGCTGTTGCATTCTTCGTGTGCCAGCTGCGGCTGTATTCTACCTCAGAAGCCTCTTGATTTTATGACTTTCCTTAATGTGTGAACAATGCTGTATTTTTGTATTCTTGGCCAATTTAGTAATTATTCCACAAGAACACACATTGGTTGCCGATTTATCAACGGGTCTAATCACCACAGGCCAACTGTAATTAAAACCATCTATGTAGACTCTACCAAAGCGGACAAATACAACACTGATTGTTACAAAATTATGGCGCCAAATTCAGATTGCTGGCACAATTTCACTTTCATCAAACCTACAGTAGTGTACTGTATTTGGGGCTACAAGGGCACAGAATTGTTATTTGAATTTATGATTGACTCAAATACACCTGAACTTGCTGAAATGAATCCAGAACCTACACCCCACAAACTCTCAAAGGCTCTCTCTTCTAAGAGAAAAAAAAAAAACACCTCTCTCTTTTCTAAGCCCTCCATTAGACTAACTCCTTACATTTTCAACATTGGCCCTTACGTTATTAAACACACACAGGTCAACAACAGGTACTGTTTAATCCCACATATTCCCTCAAACGAGCAGAATTGTCAATGCAGATTAAAATCTCTGCGATCAAACCCACCTGCTTACCATTCCTGAGTACATCTTATGCAGAATGGTCAGCATGGTTACGCAAACGAACTCTTGCCACTTCACACGGACGGAAGAGGGATGCGACTGGTATCTTAGGAACAGGCCTGGGAGTCTTGAATAGTATAGATGCTGAGATACTTGCCAACAAACTAGTCACAACCGCTACTGATCTGGACAAATTAAGACGTCCCCTACAGTCCTCTCTATTAGCATTGGGAAACCACCAACGGCTTTTATCGAATATATTGCCTCAATGGGAAGAAACGGGTGAAAAAGACCATCAGCTGATCACAGATGCACTTGGTACAACTCAAACCAATGTTTCCTTGGCTCTTAGTTGTATCCAAGCCCAATTGTGGATGCAATCTATGACAGCCGCAATCATAAGGGAAGGTGAAGAAGGCACCTTGCCCACCGAAATTCGAAAAGTAATATGGGATAACGCAATTGAATTTGAGAAAAAATTTCAGTCCAGGTGGTATCTGGTTAATTTCACCTACGATCCCACTGAGAGCAAAGCCACAGCTTTTGTCTTAACGATACGCAATGCCTCCGTATACACCACATACCCAATCATCGCACTGGGGTTGAATCACCAAGGAGCTCTACTCTATCCAACACAGCACAGAGGTTGGGCACGACAAAATGAGACTAAATGGCAAACTGCTGATGTTGACGCATGCGTTTCACGAGACCAACAAGGATTCATTTGTGAGAGTAATACTCTCAAAGCACAAGACCTTTGTCTTGACACCAACCAGAATGCTTGTCACTTTGAGACACATCCCGATGAAACCCCAGAGACTGTGCTTGACTATATTGGGAAAGGGTGCGTTAGCATGAGGTCTCCCTGTAGTCTTGTATTCAGAGATGACATAGTAATCACTCAAATCTTTGTGTTTGAACTTTACTAACACAAAGTTACGGGATGCGACTTCAATTATTAAGCTCCTGTTACGTCTTTTCAATTGCTACAACCTAATTATACGTTGATTCGAGATTGTTGCCTACCCCTATCGGAATGAATCTCTCCCTGGTGAAGAAGCTGCTAAAACACAATGAATTGAAGCGACTCTTGAAAGAGGCCCAAGAAAATAGACAGACAACTTTGATTACCGTCCATCATCAGGTTGAAGAAATACACCAAGCGTTGGAAAGAGTGAAGAGAGGCGAAGGACATAGATGGGGAGATCCTCTTTTTGGATGGTCACCGACAGTTACAGGACTTTATAACAAGATGCTTCACTCTGTTGTTGTTTTACTAATACTCACTGTATTGTGCTTTGCTTAGACAATTGTTTTGCATGTTAGACTTTGGATTATGATGAAAAGTTTAAATCGCTTGATCACTCCGCGAGAAGGATTTCCACTTGATATCCCTCACCACAAGAACACATGTGATCTTTCTTATCAGTGTTGAGTACGTCGACCTTGACTGACTGTAGACAAAGTTTTCCCTGCTGGCTCTTTGGGCGGGGGACCCATCTCCAGCCGTATGGCCATTTTTGTGCCTGGCGTGGCGCCAAGTGGGAAAGGGTGGTGTCGAGGCTGAAGGCAGCAGGAAAGCCCACAGCCCCCAGGTCTGTGGGGCTACGCAAGCGGTTCCCAAAGAGCTTTAGAACAAGGCATAGTTTTCCCTGCTGGCTCCTTCAGCGGGGAACCCATCTCCAGCCGTATGGCCATTTTTGTGCCTGGCGCGGCGCCAAGTGGGAAAGGGTGGTGTCGAGGCTGAAGGCAGCAGGAAAGCCCGCAGCCCCCAGGTCTGTGGGGCTACGCAAGCGGTTCCCAAAGAGCTTTAGAACAAGGCATAGTTTTCCCTGCTGGCTCTTTGGGCGGGGGACCCATCTCCAGCCGTATGGCCATTTTTGTGCCTGGCGCGGCGCCAAGTGGGAAAGGGTGGTGTCGAGTCTGAAGGCAGCAGGAAATCCCGCAGCCCCCAGGTCTGTGGGGCTACGCAAGCGGTTCCCAAAGAGCTTTAGAACAAGGCATAGTTTTCCCTGCTGGCTCTTTGGGCATGGGACCCATCTCCAGCCGTATGGCCATTTTTGAGCCTGGCGCGGCGCCAAGTGGGAAAGGGTGGTTTTGAGGCTGAAGGCAGCAGGAAAGCCCGCAGCCCCCAGGTCTGTGGGGCTACGCAAGCGGTTCTGAAAGAGCTTTAGAACAAGGCATAGTTTTCCCTGCTGGCTCCTTGGGCGGGGGACCCATCTCCAGCCATAGGCCATTTTTGTGACTGACGCGGTGCCAAGTGGGAAAGTGTGCTGTCGAGGCTGAAGGCAGCAAGAAAGCCTGCAGCCCCCAGGTCTGTGGGGCTACGCAAGCAGTTCCCAAAGAGCTTTAGAACAAGGCATAGTTTACCCTGCTGGCTCTTTGGGCATGGGACCCATCTCCAGCCGTATAGCTATTTTTGTGCCTGGCACGGCGCCAAGTGGGAAAGGGTGTTGTCGAGGCTGAAGGCAGCAGGAAAGCCCGCAGCCCCCAGGTCTGTGGGGCTACGCAAGCGGTTCCCAAAGAGCTTTAGAACAAGGCATAGTTTTCCCTGCTGGCTCTTTGGGCGGGGCACCCATCTCCAGCCGTATGGCCATTTTTGTGCCTGGCGCGGCGCCAAGTGGGAAAGGGTGGTGTCGAGTCTGAAGGCAGCAGGAAATCCCGCAGCCCCCAGGTCTGTGGGGCTACGCAAGCGGTTCCCAAAGAGCTTTAGAACAAGGCATAGTTTTCCCTGCTGGCTCTTTGGGCATGGGACCCATCTCCAGCCATAGGCCATTTTTGTGCCTGGCGCGGCGCCAAGTGAGAAAGGGTGGTGTCGAGGCTGAAGGCAGCAGGAGAGCCTGCAGCCCCCAGGTCTGTGGGGCTATCCAAGCGGTTCACAAAGAGCTTTAGAACAAGGCATAGTTTTCCCTGCTGGCTCTTTGGGTGGGGGACCCATCTCCAGCCGTATGGCCATTTTTGAGCCTGGCGCGGTGCCAAGTGGGAAAGGGTGGTGTCGAGGCTGAAGGCAGCAGGAAAGCCCGCAGCCCCCAGGTCTGTGGGGCTACGCAAGCGGTTCTGAAAGAGCTTTAGAACAAGGCATAGTTTTCCCTGCTGGCTCCTTGGGCGGGGGACCCATCTCCAGCCATAGGCCATTTTTGTGACTGACGCGGTGCCAAGTGGGAAAGTGTGCTGTCGAGGCTGAAGGCAGCAAGAAAGCCTGCAGCCCCCAGGTCTGGGGGCTACGCAAGCGGTTCTGAAAGAGCTTTAGAACAAGGCATAGTTTTCCCTGCTGGCTCTTTGGGTGGGGGACCCATCTCCAGCCATAGGCCATTTTTGTGCCTGGCGCGGCGCCAAGTGGGAAAGGGTGTTGTCGAGGCTGAAGGCAGCAGGAAAGCCCGCAGCCCCCAGGTCTGTGGGGCTACGCAAGCGGTTCCCAAAGAGCTTTAGAACAAGGCATAGTTTTCCCTGCTGGCTCTTTGGGCGGGGCACCAATCTCCAGCCATAGGCCATTTTTGTGCCTGGCGCGGCGCCAAGTGGGAAAGGGTGGTGTCGAGGCTGAAGGCAGCAGGAGAGCCTGCAGCCCCCAGGTCTGTGGGGCTATCCAAGCGGTTCACAAAGAGCTTTAGAACAAGGCATAGTTTTCCCTGCTGACTCTTTGGGTGGGGGACCCATCTCCAGCCGTATGGCCATTTTTGTGCCTGGCGCGGCGCCAAGTGGGAAAGGGTGGCTTTGAGGCTGAAGGCAGCAGGAAAGCCCGCAGCCCCCAGGTCTGTGGGGCCAAGCAAGCGGTTCCCAAAGAGCTTTAGAACAAGGCATAGTTTTCCCTGCTGGCTCCTTGGGCAGGGGACCCATCTCCAGCCATAGGCCATTTTTGTGACTGACGCGGTGCCAAGTGGGAAAGTGTGCTGTCGAGGCTGAAGGCAGCAAGAAAGCCTGCAGCCCCCAGGTCTGGGGGCTACGCAAGCGGTTCTGAAAGAGCTTTAGAACAAGGCATAGTTTTCCCTGCTGGCTCTTTGGGCATGGGACCCATCTCCAGCCGTATGGCCATTTTTGTGCCTGGCGCGGCGCCAAGTGGGAAAGGGTGTTGTCGAGGCTGAAGGCAGCAGGAAAGCCCGCAGCCCCCAGGTCTGTGGGGCTACGCAAGCGGTTCCCAAAGAGCTTTAGAACAAGGCATAGTTTTCCCTGCTGGCTCTTTGGGCATGGGACCCATCTCCATCCATAGGCCATTTTTGTGACTGACGCGGTGCCAAAAGGGAAAGTGTGCTGTCGAGGCTGAAGGCAGCAAGAAAGCCTGCAGCCCCCAGGTCTGTGGGGCCAAGCAAGCGGTTCCCAAAGAGCTTTAGAACAAGGCATAGTTTTCCCTGCTGGCTCCTTGGGCAGGGGACCCATCTCCAGCCGTATGGCCATTTGTGTGCGTGCGAGGCACCTAGTGGGAAAGGGTGTTGTCTAGGCTGAAGGCAGCAGGAAAGCCCACAGGCCCAAGATCTGTTGGGCTACGCATGCGGTTCCCAAAGAGCTTTAGAACAAGGCATAGTTTTCCCTGCTGGCTCTTTCGGCGGGGGACCCATCTCCAGCCGTATGGCCATTTTTGTGCCTGATAGGGCGCCAAGTGGGAAAGGGTGGTGTCGAGGCTGAAGGCAGCAGGAAAGCCCGCAGCCCCCAGGTCTGTGGGGCTACGCAAGCGGTTCCCAAAGAGCTTTAGAACAAGGCATAGTTTTCCCTGCTGGCTTTTTGGGCATGGGACCCATCTCCACCCATAGGCCATTTTTGTGCCTGATAGGGCGCCAAGTGGGAAAGGGTGGCTTTGAGGCTGAAGACAGCAGGAAAGCCTGCAGCCCCCAGGTCTGTGGGGCTACGCAAGCGGTTCCCAAAGACCTTTAGAACAAGGCATAGTTTTCCCTGCTGGCTCTTTGGGCGGGGGACCCATCTCCAGCCGTATGGCTATTTTTGTGCCTGAAGCGGTGCGTAGTGGCATAGGGTGGTTTTGAGGCTGAAGGCAGCAGGAAAGCCTGCAGCCCCCACGTCTGTGGGGCCAAGCAAGCGGTTCCCAAAGAGCTTTAGAACAAGGCATAGTTTTCCCTGCTGGCTCTTTGGGCGGGGGACCCATCTCCAGCCGTATGGCCATTTTTGTGCCTGGCGCGGTGCGTAGTGGGAAAGGGTGGTGTCGAGGCTGAAGGCAGCAGCAAAGCCTGCAGCCCCCAGGTCTGTGGGGCTACGCAAGCGGTTCCCAAAGAGCTTTAGAACAAGGCATAGTTTTCCCTGCTGGCTCTTTGGGCATGGGACCCATCTCCAGCCGTATGGACATTTTTGTCCCTGGCCCGGCGCCAAGTGGGAAAGGGTGGCGTTGAGGCTGAAGGCAGCAGGAAAGCCCGCAGCCCCCAGGTCTGTGGGGCTACGCAAGCGGTTCCCAAAGAGCTTTAGAACAAGGCATAGTTTTCCCTGCTCGCTCTTTGGGAGGGGGACCCATCTCCAGCCATATGGCCATTTTTGTGCCTGGCGAAGCCCCAAGTGCGAAAGGGTGGCTTTGAGGCTGAAGGCAGCAGGAAAGCCCGCAGCCCCCAGGTCTGTGGGGCTACGCAAGCGGTTCCCAAAGAGCTTTAGAACAAGGCATAGTTTTCCCTGCTGGCTCTTTGGGCGGGGGACCCATCTCCAGCCGTATGGCCATTTTTGTGCCTGATAGGGCGCCAAGTGGGAAAGGGTGGTGTCGAGGCTGAAGACAGCAGGAAAGCCCGCAGCCCCCACGTCTGTGGGGCCAAGCAAGCGGTTCCCAAAGAGCTTTAGAACAAGGCATAGTTTTCCCAGCTGGCTCTTTGGGCGTGGGACCCATCTCCAGACGTATGGCCATTTTTGTGCCTGGCGCGGTGCGTAGTGGGAAAGGGTGGTGTCGAGGCTGAAGGCAGCAGCAAAGCCTGCAGCCCCCAGGTCTGTGGGGCCAAGCAAGCGGTTCCCAAAGAGCTTTAGAACAAGGCATAGTTTTCCCTGCTGGCTCTTTGAGCATGGGACCCATCTCCAGCCGTATGGCCATTTTTGTCCCTGGCCCGGCGCCAAGTGGGAAAGGGTGGCTTTGAGGCTGAAGGCAGCAGGAAAGCCCGCAGCCCCCAGGTCTGTGGGGCTACGCAAGCGGTTCCCAAAGAGCTTTAGAACAAGGCATAGTTTTCCCTGCTCGCTCTTTGGGAGGGGGACCCATCTCCAGCCATATGGCCATTTTTGTGCCTGGCGAAGCCCCAAGTGCGAAAGGGTGGCTTTGAGGCTGAAGGCAGCAGGAAAGCCCGCAGCCCCCAGGTCTGTGGGGCTACGCAAGCAGTTCCCAAAGAGCTTTAGAAGAAGGCATAGTTTTCCCTGCTGGCTCTTTGGGCGGGGGACCCATCTCCAGCCGTATGGCCATTTTTGTGCCTGATAGGGCGCCAAGTGGGAAAGGGTGGTTTTGAGGCTGAAGGCAGCAGGAAAGCCCGCAGCCCCCACGTGTGTGGGGCTACGCAAGCGGTTCCCAAAGAGCTTTAGAACAAGGCATAGTTTTCCCTGCTGGCTCTTTGGGCATGGGACCCATCTCCAGCCATAGGCCATTTTTGTGCTTGATAGGGCGCCAAGTGGGAAAGGGTGGTGTCGAGGCTGAAGGCAGCAGGAAAGCCCGCAGCCCCCAGGTCTGTGCGGCTACGCAAGCGGTTCCCAAAGAGCTTTAGAACAAGGCATAATTTTCCCTGCTGGCTCTCTGGGCGGGGGACCCATCTCCAGCCGTACGGCCATTTTTGTGCCTGGCGCGGCGCCAAGAGGGAAAGGGTGGTGTCGAGGCTAAAGGCAGCAGGAAAGCCCGCAGCCCCCAGGTCTGTGGAGCTACGCAAGCAGTTCCCAAAGAGCTTTAGAACAAGGCATAGTTTTCCCTGCTGGCTCTTTGGGCGGGGGACCCATCTCCAGCCGTATGGCCATTTTTGTGCCTGGCGCGGTGCCAAGTGTGAAAGGGTGGCTTTGAGGCTGAAGGCAGCAGGAAAGCCCGCAGCCCCCAGGTCTGTGGGGCTACGCAAGCGGTTCCCAAAGAGCTTTAGAACAAGGCATAGTTTTCCCTGCTGGCTCTTTGGGCATGGGACCCATCTCCACCCATAGGCCATTTTTGTGCCTGATAGGGCGCCAAGTGGGAAAGGGTGGCTTTGAGGCTGAAGGCAGCAGGAAAGCCTGCAGCCCCCAGGTCTGTGGGGCTACGCAAGCGGTTCCCAAAGAGCTTTAGAATAAGGCATAGTTTTCCCTGCTGGCTCTTTGGGTGGGGGACCCATCTCCAGCCGTATGGCCATTTTTGAGCCTGGAGCAGTGCCAAGTGGGAAAGGGTGGTTTTGAGGGTGAAGGCAGCAGGAAAGCCCGCAGCCCCCAGGTCTGTGGGGCTACGCAAGCGGTTCCCAAAGAGCTTTAGAACAAGGCATAGTTTTCCCTGCTGGCTCTTTGGGCGGGGGACCCATCTCCAGCCGTATGGCCATTTTTGAGCCTGGCGCGGCGCCAAGTGGGAAAGGGTGGTGTCGAGGCTAAAGGCAGCAGGAAAGCCCGCAGCCCCCAGGTCTGTGGGGCTACGCAAGCGGTTCCCAAAGAGCTTTAGAACAAGGCATAGTTTTCCCTGCTGGCTCTCTGGGCGGGGGACCCATCTCCAGCCGTATGGCCATTTTTGAGCCTGGCGCGGCGCCAGGTGGGAAAGGGTGGCTTTGAGGCTGAAGGCAGGAGCAAAGCCTGCAGCCCCCAGGTCTGTGGTGCTACGCAAGCGGTTCCCAAAGAGCTTTAGAAGAAGGCATAGTTTTCCCAGCTGGCTCTTAGGGCATGGGACCCATCTCCAGCCATAGGCCATTTTTGTGCCTGGCGCGAAGCCAAGTGGGAAAGGGTGCTGTCGAGGCTGAAGGCAGCAGGAAAGCCCGCAGCCCCCAGGTCTGTGGGGCTACGCAAGCGGTTCCCAAAGAGCTTTAGAACAAGGCATAGTTTTCCCTGCTGGCTCTTTGGGCGGGGGACCCATCTCCAGTCGTATGGCTATTTTTATGCCTGGCGCGTTGCGTAGTGGGAAAGGGTGGTTTTGAGGCTGAAGGCAGCAGGAAAGCCTGCAGCCCCCAGGTCTGTGGGGCTACACAAGCGGTTCCCAAAGAGCTTTAGAACAAGGCATAGTTTTCCCTGCTGGCTCTTTGGGCGGGGGACCCATCTCCAGCCGTATGGCCATTTTTGTGCCTGGCCCGGCGCAAAGTGGGAAAGGGTGGCTTTGAGGCTGAAGGCAGCAGGAAAGCCCGCAGCCCCCAGGTCTGTGGGGCTACGCAAGCGGTTCCCAAAGAGCTTTAGAACAAGGCATAGTTTTCCCTGCTGGCTCTTTGGGCGGGGGACCCATCTCCAGCCGTACGGCCATTTTTGTGCCTGGCGCGGCGCCAAGAGGGAAAGGGTGGTGTCGAGGCTAAAGGCAGCAGGAAAGCCCGCAGCCCCCAGGTCTGTGGGGCTACGCAAGCGGTTCCCAAAGAGCTTTAGAACAAGGCATAGTTTTCCCTGCTGGCTCTTTGGGCATGGGACCCATCTCCACCCATAGGCCATTTTTGTGCCTGATAGGGCGCCAAGTGGGAAAGGGTGGCTTTGAGGCTGAAGACAGCAGGAAAGCCTGCAGCCCCCAGGCCTGTGGGGCTACGCAAGCGGTTCCCAAAGACCTTTAGAACAAGGCATAGTTTTCCCTGCTGGATCTTTGGGTGGGGGACCCATCTCCAGCCGTATGGCTATTTTTGTGCCTGACGCGGTGCGTAGTGGCATAGGGTGGTTTTGAGGCTGAAGGCAGCAGGAAAGCCCGCAGCCCCCACGTCTGTGGGGCCAAGCAAGCGGTTCATAAAGAGCTTTAGAACAAGGCATAGTTTTCCCTGCTGGCTCTTTGGGCGGGGGACCCATCTCCAGCCGTATGGCCATTTTTGTGCCTGGCGCGGTGCGTAGTGGGAAAGGGTGGTTTTGAGGCTAAAGGCAGCAGGAAAGCCCGCAGCCCCCAGGTCTGTGGGGCTACGCAAGCGGTTCCCAAAGAGCTTTAGAACAAGGCATAGTTTTCCCTGCTGGCTCTTTGGGCGGGGGACCCATCTCCAGCCGTATGGCCATTTTTGTGCCTGGCGCGGCGCCAAGTGGGTAAGGGTGGTGTCGAGGCTGAAGGCAGCAGCAAAGCCTGCAGCCCCCAGGTCTGTGGGGCCAAGCAAGCGGTTCCCAAAGAGCTTTAGAACAAGGCATAGTTTTCCCTGCTGGCTCTTTGGGCATGGGACCCATCTCCAGCCGTATGGCCATTTTTGTCCCTGGCCCGGCGCCAAGTGGGAAAGGGTGGCTTTGAGGCTGAAGGCAGCAGGAAAGCCCGCAGCCCCCAGGTCTGTGGGGCTACGCAAGCGGTTCCCAAAGAGCTTTAGAACAAGGCATAGTTTTCCCTGCTCGCTCTTTGGGCGGGGGACACATCTCCAGCCATATGGCCATTTTTGAGCCTGGCGAAGCCCCAAGTGCGAAAGGGTGGCTTTGAGGCTGAAGGCAGCAGGAAAGCCCGCAGCCCCCAGGTCTGTGGGGCTACGCAAGCGGTTCCCAAAGAGCTTTAGAACAAGGCATAGTTTTCCCTGCTGGCTCTTTTGGCAGGGGACCCATCTCCAGCCGTATGGCCATTTTTGTGCCTGGCCCGGCGCCAAGTGGGAAAGGGTGGCTTTGAGACTGAAGGCAGCAGGAAAGCCCGCAGCCCCCAGGTGTGTGGGGCTACGCAAGCGGTTCCCAAAGAGCTTTAGAACAAGGCATAGTTTTCCCTGCTGGCTCTCTGGGCGGGGGACCCATCTCCAGCCGTATGGCCATTTTTGAGCCTGGAGCAGTGCCAAGTGGGAAAGGGTGGTGTCGAGGCTGAAGGCAGCAGGAAAGCCCGCAGCCCCCAGGTCTGTGGGGCTACGCAAGCAGTTCCCAAAGAGCTTTAGAACAAGGCATAGTTTTCCCTGCTGGCTCTTTGGGCGGGGGACCCATCTCCAGCCGTATGGCCATTTTTGTGCCTGGCCGGGGGCCAAGTGGGAAAGGGTGGTTTTGAGGCTGAAGGCAGCAGGAAAGCCCGCAGCCCCCAGGTGTGTGGGGCTACGCAAGCGGTTCCCAAAGAGCTTTAGAACAAGGCATAGTTTTCCCTGCTGGCTCTTTGGGCATGGGACCCATCTCCAGCCGTATGGCCATTTTTGTGCCTGATGCGGCGCCAAGTGGGAAAGGGTGGCTTTGAGGCTGAAGGCAGCAGGAAAGCCCGCAGCCCCCAGGTCTGTGGGGCTACGCAAGCGGTTCCCAAAGAGCTTTAGAACAAGGCATAGTTTTCCCTGCTGGCTCTTTGGGCGGGGGACCCATCTCCAGCCGTACGGCCATTTTTGTGCCTGGCGCGGCGCCAAGAGGGAAAGGGTGGTGTCGAGGCTAAAGGCAGCAGGAAAGCCCGCAGCCCCCAGGTCTGTGGGGCTACGCAAGCGGTTCCCAAAGAGCTTTAGAACAAGGCATAGTTTTCCCTGCTGGCTCTTTGGGCGGGGGACCCATCTCCAGCCGTATGGCCATTTTTGTGCATGGCGCAGCGCAAAGTGGGAAAGGGTGGCTTTGAGGCTGAAGGCAGCAGGAAAGCCCGCAGCCCCCAGGTCTGTGGGGCTACGCAAGCGGTTCCCAAAGAGCTTTAGAACAAGGCATAGTTTTCCCTGCTGGCTCTTTGGGCGGGGGACCCATCTCCAGCCGTACGGCCATTTTTGTGCCTGGCGCGGCGCCAAGAGGGAAAGGGTGGTGTCGAGGCTAAAGGCAGCAGGAAAGCCCGCAGCCCCCAGGTCTGTGGGGCTACGCAAGCGGTTCCCAAAGAGCTTTAGAACAAGGCATAGTTTTCCCTGCTGGCTCTTTGGGCATGGGACCCATCTCCACCCATAGGCCATTTTTGTGCCTGATAGGGCGCCAAGTGGGAAAGGGTGGCTTTGAGGCTGAAGACAGCAGGAAAGCCTGCAGCCCCCAGGCCTGTGGGGCTACGCAAGCGGTTCCCAAAGACCTTTAGAACAAGGCATAGTTTTCCCTGCTGGATCTTTGGGTGGGGGACCCATCTCCAGCCGTATGGCTATTTTTGTGCCTGACGCGGTGCGTAGTGGCATAGGGTGGTTTTGAGGCTGAAGGCAGCAGGAAAGCCCGCAGCCCCCACGTCTGTGGGGCCAAGCAAGCGGTTCATAAAGAGCTTTAGAACAAGGCATAGTTTTCCCTGCTG
Organism: Rissa tridactyla; assembly: GCF_028500815.1. Taxonomy (NCBI): domain Eukaryota; kingdom Metazoa; phylum Chordata; class Aves; order Charadriiformes; family Laridae; genus Rissa; species Rissa tridactyla. The sequence continues at coordinate 128,618 of NW_026529466.1, read as the reverse complement.
GCTCTTTGGGCGGGGGACCCATCTCCAGCCGTATGGCCATTTTTGTGCCTGGCGCGGTGCGTAGTGGGAAAGGGTGGTTTTGAGGCTGAAGGCAGCAGGAAAGCCCGCAGCCCCCAGGTCTGTGGGGCTACGCAAGCGGTTCCCAAAGAGCTTTAGAACAAGGCATAGTTTTCCCTGCTGGCTCTTTGGGCGGGGGACCCATCTCCAGCCGTATGGCCATTTTTGTGCCTGGCGCGGCGCCAAGTGGGTAAGGGTGGTGTCGAGGCTGAAGGCAGCAGCAAAGCCTGCAGCCCCCAGGTCTGTGGGGCCAAGCAAGCGGTTCCCAAAGAGCTTTAGAACAAGGCATAGTTTTCCCTGCTGGCTCTTTGGGCATGGGACCCATCTCCAGCCGTATGGCCATTTTTGTCCCTGGCCCGGCGCCAAGTGGGAAAGGGTGGCTTTGAGGCTGAAGGCAGCAGGAAAGCCCGCAGCCCCCAGGTCTGTGGGGCTACGCAAGCGGTTCCCAAAGAGCTTTAGAACAAGGCATAGTTTTCCCTGCTCGCTCTTTGGGCGGGGGACACATCTCCAGCCATATGGCCATTTTTGAGCCTGGCGAAGCCCCAAGTGCGAAAGGGTGGCTTTGAGGCTGAAGGCAGCAGGAAAGCCCGCAGCCCCCAGGTCTGTGGGGCTACGCAAGCGGTTCCCAAAGAGCTTTAGAACAAGGCATAGTTTTCCCTGCTGGCTCTTTTGGCAGGGGACCCATCTCCAGCCGTATGGCCATTTTTGTGCCTGGCCCGGCGCCAAGTGGGAAAGGGTGGCTTTGAGACTCAAGGCAGCAGGAAAGCCCGCAGCCCCCACGTCTGTGGGGCTACGCAAGCGGTTCCCAAAGAGCTTTAGAACAAGGCATAGTTTTCCCTGCTGGCTCTCTGGGCGGGGGACCCATCTCCAGCCGTATGGCCATTTTTGAGCCTGGAGCAGTGCCAAGTGGGAAAGGGTGGTGTCGAGGCTGAAGGCAGCAGGAAAGCCCGCAGCCCCCAGGTCTGTGGGGCTACGCAAGCAGTTCCCAAAGAGCTTTAGAACAAGGCATAGTTTTCCCTGCTGGCTCTTTGGGCGGGGGACCCATCTCCAGCCGTATGGCCATTTTTGTGCCTGGCCGGGGGCCAAGTGGGAAAGGGTGGTTTTGAGGCTGAAGGCAGCAGGAAAGCCCGCAGCCCCCAGGTGTGTGGGGCTACGCAAGCGGTTCCCAAAGAGCTTTAGAACAAGGCATAGTTTTCCCTGCTGGCTCTTTGGGCATGGGACCCATCTCCAGCCGTATGGCCATTTTTGTGCCTGATGCGGCGCCAAGTGGGAAAGGGTGGCTTTGAGGCTGAAGGCAGCAGGAAAGCCCGCAGCCCCCAGGTCTGTGGGGCTACGCAAGCGGTTCCCAAAGAGCTTTAGAACAAGGCATAGTTTTCCCTGCTGGCTCTTTGGGCGGGGGACCCATCTCCAGCCGTACGGCCATTTTTGTGCCTGGCGCGGCGCCAAGAGGGAAAGGGTGGTGTCGAGGCTAAAGGCAGCAGGAAAGCCCGCAGCCCCCAGGTCTGTGGGGCTACGCAAGCGGTTCCCAAAGAGCTTTAGAACAAGGCATAGTTTTCCCTGCTGGCTCTTTGGGCGGGGGACCCATCTCCAGCCGTATGGCCATTTTTGTGCATGGCGCAGCGCCAAGTGGGAAATGGTGGTATCGAGGCTGAAGGCAGCAGGAAAGCCCGCAGCCCCCAGGTCTGTGGGGCTACGCAAGCGGTTCCCAAAGAGCTTTAGAACAAGGCATAGTTTTCCCTGCTGGCTCTTTGGGCATGGGACCCATCTCCACCCATAGGCCATTTTTGTGCCTGATAGGGCGCCAAGTGGGAAAGGGTGGCTTTGAGGCTGAAGGCAGCAGGAAAGCCTGCAGCCCCCAGGCCTGTGGGGCTACGCAAGCGGTTCCCAAAGACCTTTAGAACAAGGCATAGTTTTCCCTGCTGGCTCTTTGGGTGGGGGACCCATCTCCAGCCGTATGGCTATTTTTGTGCCTGACGCGGTGCGTAGTGGCATAGGGTGGTTTTGAGGCTGAAGGCAGCAGGAAAGCCCGCAGCCCCCACGTCTGTGGGGCCAAGCAAGCGGTTCATAAAGAGCTTTAGAACAAGGCATAGTTTTCCCTGCTGGCTCTTTGGGCGGGGGACCCATCTCCAGCCGTATGGCCATTTTTGTGCCTGGCGCGGTGCGTAGTGGGAAAGGGTGGTTTTGAGGCTGAAGGCAGCAGGAAAGCCCGCAGCCCCCAGGTCTGTGGGGCTACGCAAGCGGTTCCCAAAGAGCTTTAGAACAAGGCATAGTTTTCCCTGCTGGCTCTTTGGGCGGGGGACCCATCTCCAGCCGTATGGCCATTTTTGTGCCTGGCGCGGCGCCAAGTGGGTAAGGGTGGTGTCGAGGCTGAAGGCAGCAGCAAAGCCTGCAGCCCCCAGGTCTGTGGGGCCAAGCAAGCGGTTCCCAAAGAGCTTTAGAACAAGGCATAGTTTTCCCTGCTGGCTCTTTGGGCATGGGACCCATCTCCAGCCGTATGGCCATTTTTGTCCCTGGCCCGGCGCCAAGTGGGAAAGGGTGGCTTTGAGGCTGAAGGCAGCAGGAAAGCCCGCAGCCCCCAGGTCTGTGGGGCTACGCAAGCGGTTCCCAAAGAGCTTTAGAACAAGGCATAGTTTTCCCTGCTCGCTCTTTGGGCGGGGGACACATCTCCAGCCATATGGCCATTTTTGAGCCTGGCGAAGCCCCAAGTGCGAAAGGGTGGCTTTGAGGCTGAAGGCAGCAGGAAAGCCCGCAGCCCCCAGGTCTGTGGGGCTACGCAAGCGGTTCCCAAAGAGCTTTAGAACAAGGCATAGTTTTCCCTGCTGGCTCTTTTGGCAGGGGACCCATCTCCAGCCGTATGGCCATTTTTGTGCCTGGCCCGGCGCCAAGTGGGAAAGGGTGGCTTTGAGGCTGAAGGCAGCAGGAAAGCCCGCAGCCCCCAGGTGTGTGGGGCTACGCAAGCGGTTCCCAAAGAGCTTTAGAACAAGGCATAGTTTTCCCTGCTGGCTCTCTGGGCGGGGGACCCATCTCCAGCCGTATGGCCATTTTTGAGCCTGGAGCAGTGCCAAGTGGGAAAGGGTGGTGTCGAGGCTGAAGGCAGCAGGAAAGCCCGCAGCCCCCAGGTCTGTGGGGCTACGCAAGCAGTTCCCAAAGAGCTTTAGAACAAGGCATAGTTTTCCCTGCTGGCTCTTTGGGCGGGGGACCCATCTCCAGCCGTATGGCCATTTTTGTGCCTGGCCGGGGGCCAAGTGGGAAAGGGTGGTTTTGAGGCTGAAGGCAGCAGGAAAGCCCGCAGCCCCCAGGTGTGTGGGGCTACGCAAGCGGTTCCCAAAGAGCTTTAGAACAAGGCATAGTTTTCCCTGCTGGCTCTTTGGGCATGGGACCCATCTCCAGCCGTATGGCCATTTTTGTGCCTGATGCGGCGCCAAGTGGGAAAGGGTGGCTTTGAGGCTGAAGGCAGCAGGAAAGCCCGCAGCCCCCAGGTCTGTGGGGCTACGCAAGCGGTTCCCAAAGAGCTTTAGAACAAGGCATAGTTTTCCCTGCTGGCTCTTTGGGCGGGGGACCCATCTCCAGCCGTACGGCCATTTTTGTGCCTGGCGCGGCGCCAAGAGGGAAAGGGTGGTGTCGAGGCTAAAGGCAGCAGGAAAGCCCGCAGCCCCCAGGTCTGTGGGGCTACGCAAGCGGTTCCCAAAGAGCTTTAGAACAAGGCATAGTTTTCCCTGCTGGCTCTTTGGGCGGGGGACCCATCTCCAGCCGTATGGCCATTTTTGTGCATGGCGCAGCGCCAAGTGGGAAATGGTGGTATCGAGGCTGAAGGCAGCAGCAAAGCCCGCAGCCCCCAGGTCTGTGGGGCTACGCAAGCGGTTCCCAAAGAGCTTTAGAACAAGGCATAGTTTTCCCTGCTGGCTCTTTGGGCATGGGACCCATCTCCACCCATAGGCCATTTTTGTGCCTGATAGGGCGCCAAGTGGGAAAGGGTGGCTTTGAGGCTGAAGACAGCAGGAAAGCCTGCAGCCCCCAGGTCTGTGGGGCTACGCAAGCGGTTCCCAAAGACCTTTAGAACAAGGCATAGTTTTCCCTGCTGGCTCTTTGGGCGGGGGACCCATCTCCAGCCGTATGGCTATTTTTGTGCCTAGCGCGGTGCGTAGTGGCATAGGGTGGTTTTGAGGCTGAAGGCAGCAGGAAAGCCTGCAGCCCCCACGTCTGTGGGGCCAAGCAAGCGGTTCCCAAAGAGCTTTAGAACAAGGCATAGTTTTCCCTGCTGGCTCTTTGGGCGGGGGACCCATCTCCAGCCGTATGGCCATTTTTGTGCCTGGCGCGGTGCGTAGTGGGAAAGGGTGGTGTCGAGGCTGAAGGCAGCAGCAAAGCCTGCAGCCCCCAGGTCTGTGGGGCCAAGCAAGCGGTTCCCAAAGAGCTTTAGAAGAAGGCATAGTTTTCCCTGCTGGCTCTTTGGGCATGGGACCCATCTCCAGCCGTATGGCCATTTTTGTCCCTGGCCCGGCGCCAAGTGGGAAAGGGTGGCTTTGAGGCTGAAGGCAGCAGGAAAGCCCGCAGCCCCCAGGTCTGTGAGGCTACGCAAGCGGTTCCCAAAGAGCTTTAGAACAAGGCATAGTTTTCCCTGCTCGCTCTTTGGGAGGGGGACCCATCTCCAGCCATATGGCCATTTTTGTGCCTGGCGAAGCCCCAAGTGCGAAAGGGTGGCTTTGAGGCTGAAGGCAGCAGGAAAGCCCGCAGCCCCCAGGTCTGTGGGGCTACGCAAGCGGTTCCCAAAGAGCTTTAGAACAAGGCATAGTTTTCCCTGCTGGCTCTTTGGGCGGGGGACCCATCTCCAGCCGTATGGCCATTTTTGTGCCTGATAGGGCGCCAAGTGGGAAAGGGTGGTGTCGAGGCTGAAGACAGCAGGAAAGCCCGCAGCCCCCACGTCTGTGGGGCCAAGCAAGCGGTTCCCAAAGAGCTTTAGAACAAGGCATAGTTTTCCCAGCTGGCTCTTTGGGCGTGGGACCCATCTCCAGACGTATGGCCATTTTTGTGCCTGGCGCGGTGCGTAGTGGGAAAGGGTGGTGTCGAGGCTGAAGGCAGCAGCAAAGCCTGCAGCCCCCAGGTCTGTGGGGCCAAGCAAGAGGTTCCCAAAGAGCTTTAGAACAAGGCATAGTTTTCCCTGCTGGCTCTTTGAGCATGGGACCCATCTCCAGCCGTATGGCCATTTTTGTCCCTGGCCCGGCGCCAAGTGGGAAAGGGTGGCTTTGAGGCTGAAGGCAGCAGGAAAGCCCGCAGCCCCCAGGTCTGTGGGGCCAAGCAAGCGGTTCCCAAAGAGCTTTAGAACAAGGCATAGTTTTCCCTGCTCGCTCTTTGGGAGGGGGACCCATCTCCAGCCATATGGCCATTTTTGTGCCTGGCGAAGCCCCAAGTGCGAAAGGGTGGCTTTGAGGCTGAAGGCAGCAGGAAAGCCCGCAGCCCCCAGGTCTGTGGGGCTACGCAAGCAGTTCCCAAAGAGCTTTAGAACAAGGCATAGTTTTCCCTGCTGGCTCTTTGGGCGGGGGACCCATCTCCAGCCGTATGGCCATTTTTGTGCCTGATAGGGCGCCAAGTGGGAAAGGGTGGTTTTGAGGCTGAAGGCAGCAGGAAAGCCCGCAGCCCCCACGTGTGTGGGGCTACGCAAGCGGTTCCCAAAGAGCTTTAGAACAAGGCATAGTTTTCCCTGCTGGCTCTTTGGGTGGGGGACCCATCTCCAGCCGTATGGCCATTTTTGAGCCTGGAGCAGTGCCAAGTGGGAAAGGGTGGTTTTGAGGGTGAAGGCAGCAGGAAAGCCCGCAGCCCCCAGGTCTGTGGGGCTACGCAAGCGGTTCCCAAAGAGCTTTAGAACAAGGCATAGTTTTCCCTGCTGGCTCTTTGGGCGGGGGACCCATCTCCAGCCGTATGGCCATTTTTGTGCCTGGCGCGGCGCCAAGTGGGAAAGGGTGGTGTCGAGGCTGAAGGCAGCAGGAAAGCCCGCAGCCCCCACGTCTGTGGGGCCAAGCAAGCGGTTCCCAAAGAGCTTTAGAACAAGGCATAGTTTTCCCTGCTGGCTCTTTGGGCCTGGGACCCATCTCCAGCCATAGGCCATTTTTGTGCTTGATAGGGCGCCAAGTGGGAAAGGGTGGCTTTGAGGCTGAAGGCAGCAGGAAAGCCTGCAGCCCCCAGGTCTGTGGGGCTACGCAAGCAGTTCCCAAAGAGCTTTAGAACAAGGCATAGTTTTCCCTGCTGGCTCTTTGTTCGGGGGACCCATCTCCAGCCATAGGCCATTTTTGTGCCTGGCCCGGCGCCCAGTGGGAAAGGGTGGCTTTGAGGCTTGAAGGCAGCAGGAAAGCCCGCAGCCCCCAGGTCTGTGGGGCTACGCAAGCGGTTCCCAAAGAGCTTTAGAACAAGGCATAGTTTTCCCTGCTGGCTCTCTGGGCGGGGGACCCATCTCCAGCCGTATGGCCATTTTTGAGCCTGGCGCGGCGCCAAGTTGGAAAGGGTGGTGTCGAGGCTAAAGGCAGCAGGAAAGCCCGCAGCCCCCAGGTCTGTGGGGCTACGCAAGCGGTTCCCAAAGAGCTTTAGAACAAGGCATAGTTTTCCCTGCTGGCTCTCTGGGCGGGGGACCCATCTCCAGCCGTATGGCCATTTTTGAGCCTGGCGCGGCGCCAGGTGGGAAAGGGTGGCTTTGAGGCTGAAGGCAGGAGCAAAGCCTGCAGCCCCCAGGTCTGTGGTGCTACGCAAGCGGTTCCCAAAGAGCTTTAGAACAAGGCATAGTTTTCCCTGCTGGCTCTTTGGGCGGGGGACCCATCTCCAGTCGTATGGCTATTTTTATGCCTGGCGCGTTGCGTAGTGGGAAAGGGTGGTTTTGAGGCTGAAGGCAGCAGGAAAGCCTGCAGCCCCCAGGTCTGTGGGGCTACACAAGCGGTTCCCAAAGAGCTTTAGAACAAGGCATAGTTTTCCCTGCTGGCTCTTTGGGCGGGGGACCCATCTCCAGCCGTATGGCAATTTTTGTGCCTGGCCCGGCGCAAAGTGGGAAAGGGTGGCTTTGAGGCTGAAGGCAGCAGGAAAGCCCGCAGCCCCCAGGTCTGTGCGGCTACGCAAGCGGTTCCCAAAGAGCTTTAGAACAAGGCATAGTTTTCCCTGCTGGCTCTTTGGGCGGGGGACCCATCTCCAGCCGTACGGCCATTTTTGTGCCTGGCGCGGCGCCAAGAGGGAAAGGGTGGTGTCGAGGCTAAAGGCAGCAGGAAAGCCCGCAGCCCCCAGGTCTGTGGGGCTACGCAAGCGGTTCCCAAAGAGCTTTAGAACAAGGCATAGTTTTCCCTGCTTGTTCTTTGGGCGGGGGACCCATCTCCACCCATAGGCCATTTTTGTGCCTGATAGGGCGCCAAGTGGGAAAGGGTGGCTTTGAGGCTGAAGACAGCAGGAAAGCCTGCAGCCCCCAGGCCTGTGGGGCTACGCAAGCGGTTCCCAAAGACCTTTAGAACAAGGCATAGTTTTCCCTGCTGGCTCTTTGGGTGGGGGACCCATCTCCAGCCGTATGGCTATTTTTGTGCCTGACGCGGTGCGTAGTGGCATAGGGTGGTTTTGAGGCTGAAGGCAGCAGGAAAGCCCGCAGCCCCCACGTCTGTGGGGCCAAGCAAGCGGTTCATAAAGAGCTTTAGAACAAGGCATAGTTTTCCCTGCTGGCTCTTTGGGCGGGGGACCCATCTCCAGCCGTATGGCCATTTTTGTGCCTGGCGCGGTGCGTAGTGGGAAAGGGTGGTTTTGAGGCTGAAGGCAGCAGGAAAGCCCGCAGCCCCCAGGTCTGTGGGGCTACGCAAGCGGTTCCCAAAGAGCTTTAGAACAAGGCATAGTTTTCCCTGCTGGCTCTTTGGGCGGGGGACCCATCTCCAGCCGTATGGCCATTTTTGTGCCTGGCGCGGCGCCAAGTGGGTAAGGGTGGTGTCGAGGCTGAAGGCAGCAGCAAAGCCCGCAGCCCCCAGGTCTGTGGGGCTACGCAAGTGGTTCCCAAAGAGCTTTAGAACAAGGCATAGTTTTCCCTGCTGGCTCTTTGGGCGGGGGACCCATCTCCAGCCGTATGGCCATTTTTGTCCCTGGCCCGGCGCCAAGTGGGAAAGGGTGGCTTTGAGGCTGAAGGCAGCAGGAAAGCCCGCAGCCCCCAGGTCTGTGGGGCCAAGCAAGCGGTTCATAAAGAGCTTTAGAACAAGGCATAGTTTTCCCTGCTGGCTCTTTGGGCGGGGGACCCATCTCCAGCCATAGGCCATTTTTGTGCTTGATAGGGCGCCAAGTGGGAAAGGGTGCTGTCGAGGCTGAAGGCAGCAGGAAAGCCCGCAGCCCCCAGGTCTGTGGGGCTACGCAAGTGGTTCCCAAAGAGCTTTAGAACAAGGCATAGTTTTCCCTGTTGGCTCTTTTGACAGGGGACACATCTCCAGCCGTATGGCCATTTTTGAGCCTGGCGCGGCGCCAAGTGGGAAAGGGTGGTGTCGAGGCTGAAGGCAGTAGGAAAGCCCGCAGCCCCCAGGTCTGTGGGGCTATGCAAGCGGTTCCCAAAGAGCTTTAGAACAAGGCATAGTTTTCCCTGCTGGCTCTTTGGGCGGGGGACCCATCTCCAGCCATATGGCCATTTTTGTGCCTGGCGCGGCGCCAAGTGGGAAAGGGTGGTTTTGAGGCTGAAGGCAGCAGCAAAGCCGGCAGCCCCCAGGTCTGTGGGGCTACGCAAGCGGTTCCCAAAGAGCTTTAGAACAAGGCATAGTTTTCCCTGCTGGCTCTTTGGGCATGGGACCCATCTCCAGCCATAGGCCATTTTTGTGCCTGGCGCGACGCCAAGTGGGAAAGGGTGTTGTCGAGGCTGAAGGCAGCAGCAAAGCCTGCAGGCCCCACGTCTGTGGGGCCACGCAAGCGGTTCCCAAAGAGCTTTAGAACAAGGCATAGTTTTCCTTGCTGGGTCTTTGGGCATGGGACCGATCTCCAGCCATAGGCCATTTTTTTGCCTGATGGAGTGCCAAGTGTGAAAGGGTGGCTTTGAGGCTGAAGGCAGCAGGAAAGCCTGCAGCCCCCAGGTCTGTGGGGCTACGCAAGCGGTTCCCAAAGAGCTTTAGAACAAGGCATAGTTTTCCTTGCTGGCTCTTTGGGCATGGGACCCATCTCCAGCCATAGGCCATTTTTGTGCCTGATGCGGCGCCAAGTGGGAAAGGGTGGCTTTGAGGCTGAAGGCAGCAGGAAAGCCCGCAGCCCCCAGGTCTGTGCGGCTACGCAAGCGGTTCCCAAAGAGCTTTAGAACAAGGCATAATTTTCCTTGCTGGCTCTCTGAGCGGGGGACCCATCTCCAGCCGTATGGCCATTTTTGTGCCTAGCGCGACGCCAAGTGGGAAAGGGTGGCTTTGAGGCTGAAGGCAGCAGGAAAGCCCGCAGCCCCCAGGTCTGTGGGGCTACGCAAGCGGTTCCCAAAGAGCTTTAGAACAAGGCATAGTTTTCCCTGCTGGGTCTTTGGGCATGGGACCCATCTCCAGCCGTATGGCCATTTTTGTGCCTGGCGCGGCGCCAAGTGGGAAAGGGTGGTTTTGAGGCTGAAGGCAGCAGGAAAGCCCGCAGCCCCCAGGTCTTTGGGGCTACGCAAGCGGTTCCCAAAGAGCTTTAGAACAAGGCATAGTTTTCCCTGCTGGCTCTTTGGGCGGGGGACCCATCTCCAGCCGTATGGCCATTTTTGTGCCTGGCACGGCGCCAAGTGGGAAAGGGTGGTGTCGAGGCTGAAGGCAGCAGGAAAGCCCGCAGCCCCCATGTCTGTAGGGCTACGCAAGCGGTTCCCAAAGAGCTTTAGAACAAGGCATAGTTTTCCCTGCTGGCTCTCTGGGCGGGGGACCCATCTCCAGCCATAGACCATTTTTGTGCCTAGCGCGGCGCCAAGTGGGAAAGGGTGGCTTTGAGGCTGAAGGCAGCAGCAAAGCCTGCAGGCCCCACGTCTGTGGGGCCACGCAAGCGGTTCCCAAAGAGCTTTAGAACAAGGCATAGTTTTCCTTGCTGGGTCTTTGGGCATGGGACCAATCTCCAGCCATAGATCATTTTTTTACCTGATGGAGTGCCAAGTGGGAAAGGGTGGCTTTGAGGCTGAAGGCAGCAGGAAAGCCTGCAGCCCCCAGGTCTGTGGGGCTACGCAAGCGGTTCCCAAAGAGCTTTAGAACAAGGCATAGTTTTCCCTGATGGCTCTTTGGGCATGGGCCCCATCTCCAGCCATAGGCCATTTTTGTGCCTGATGCGGCGCCAAGTGGGAAAGGGTGGCTTTGAGGCTGAAGGCAGCAGGAAAGCCCACAGCCCCCAGGTCTGTGCGGCTACGCAAGCGGTTCCCAAAGAGCTTTAGAACAAGGCATAATTTTCCTTGCTGGCTCTCTGGGCGGGGGACCCATCTCCAGCCGTATGGCCATTTTTGTGCCTAGCGCGACGCCAAGTGGGAAAGGGTGGCTTTGAGGCTGAAGGCAGCAGCAAAGCCTGCAGCCCCCAGGTCTGTGGGGCTACGCAAGCGGTTCCCAAAGAGCTTTAGAACAAGGCATAGTTTTCCCTGCTGGCTCTTTGGGCATGGGACCCATCTCCAGCCATAGGCCATTTTTGTGCCTGGCGCGACACCAAGTGGGAAAGGGTGGCTTTGAGGCTGAAGGCAGCAGGAAAGCCCGCAGCGCCAGGTCTGTGGGGCTACGCAAGCGGTTCCCAAAGAGCTTTAGAACAAGGCATAATTTTCCTTGCTGGCTCTCTGGGCGGGGGACCCATCTCCAGCCGTATGGCCATTTTTGTGCCTGGCGCGGCGCCAAGTGGGAAAGGGTGGTGTCGAGGCTGAAGGCAGCAGGAAAGCCCGCAGCCCCCAGGTCTGTGGGGCTACGCAAGCGGTTCCCAAAGAGCTTTAGAACAAGGCATAGTTTTCCCTGCTGGCTCTTTGGGCGGGGGACCCATCTCCAGCCGTATGGCCATTTTTGTGCCTGGCGCGGTGCGTAGTGGGAAAGGGTGGTTTTGAGGCTGAAGGCAGCAGGAAAGCCTGCAGCCCCCAGGTCTGTGGGGCCAAGCAAGCGGTTCCCAAAGAGCTTTAGAAGAAGGCATAGTTTTCCCTGATGGCTCTTTGGGCATGGGACCCATCTCCAGCCATAGGCCATTTTTGTGCCTGATAGGGCGCCAAGTGGGAAAGGGTGGCTTTGAGGCTGAAGGCAGCAGGAAAGCCTGCAGCCCCCAGGTCTGTGGGGCTACGCAAGCGGTTCCCAAAGAGCTTTAGAAGAAGGCATAGTTTTCCCTGCTGGCTCTTTGGGCGGGGGACCCATTTCCAGCCGTATGGCCATTTTTGTGCCTGGCGCGGTGCGTAGTGGTAAAGGGTGGTTTTGACGCTGAAGGCAGCAGGAAAGCCCGCAGCCCCCAGGTCTGTGCGGCTACGCAAGCGGTTCCCAAAGAGCTTTAGAACAAGGCATAGTTTTCCCTGCTGGCTCTTTGGGCGGGGGACCCATCTCCAGCCGTATGGCCATTTTTGTGCCTGGCGCGGCGCCAAGTGGGAAAGGGTGGTTTTGAGGCTGAAGGCAGCAGCAAAGCCTGCAGCCCCCAGGTCTGTGGGGCCAAGCAAGCGGTTCCCAAAGAGCTTTAGAACAAGGCATAGTTTTCCCTGCTGGCTCTTTGGGCATGGGACCCATCTCCAGCCATAGGCCATTTTTGTGCCTGGCGCGGCGCCAAGTGGGAAAGGGTGGCTTTGAGGCTGAAGGCAGCAGCAAAGCCTGCAGGCCCCACGTCTGTGGGGCCACGCAAGCGGTTCCCAAAGAGCTTTAGAACAAGGCATAGTTTTCCTTGCTGGGTCTTTGGGCATGGGACCGATCTCCAGCCATAGGCCATTTTTTTGCCTGATGGAGTGCCAAGTGGGAAAGGGTGGCTTTGAGGCTGAAGGCAGCAGGAAAGCCTGCAGCCCCCAGGTCTGTGGGGCTACGCAAGCGGTTCCCAAAGAGCTTTAGAACAAGGCATAGTTTTCCTTGCTGGCTCTTTGGGCATGGGACCCATCTCCAGCCATAGGCCATTTTTGTGCCTGATGCGGCGCCAAGTGGGAAAGGGTGGCTTTGAGGCTGAAGGCAGCAGGAAAGCCCGCAGCCCCCAGGTCTGTGCGGCTACGCAAGCGGTTCCCAAAGAGATTTAGAACAAGGCATAATTTTCCTTGCTGGCTCTCTGGGCGGGGGACCCATCTCCAGCCGTATGGCCATTTTTGTGCCTAGCGCGACGCCAAGTGGGAAAGGGTGCTTTGAGGCTGAAGGCAGCAGCAAAGCCCGCAGCCCCCAGGTCTGTGGGGCTACGCAAGCGGTTCCCAAAGAGCTTTAGAACAAGGCATAGTTTTCCCTGCTGGGTCTTTGGGCATGGGACCCATCTCCAGCCATAGGCCATTTTGGTGCCTGGCGCTACGCCAAGTGGGAAAGGGTGGCTTTGAGGCTGAAGGCAGCAGGAAAGCCCGCAGCCCCCAGGTCTGTGGGGCTACGCAAGCGGTTCCCAAAGAGCTTTAGAACAAGGCATAATTTTCCTTGCTGGCTCTCTGGGCGGGGGACCCATCTCCAGCCGTATGGCCATTTTTGTGCCTGGCGCGGCGCCAAGTGGGAAAGGGTGGTGTCGAGGCTGAAGGCAGCAGGAAAGCCCGCAGCCCCCAGGTCTGTGGGGCTACGCAAGCGGTTCCCAAAGAGCTTTAGAACAAGGCATAGTTTTCCCTGCTGGCTCTTTGGGCGGGGGACCCATCTCCAGCCGTATGGCCATTTTTGTGCCTGGCGCGGCGCCAAGTGGGAAAGGGTGGTTTTGAGGCTGAAGGCAGCAGGAAAGCCTGCAGCCCCCAGGTCTGTGGGGCTACGCAAGCGGTTCCCAAAGAGCTTTAGAAGAAGGCATAGTTTTCCCTGCTGGCTCTTTGGACGGGGGACCCATTTCCAGCCGTATGGCCATTTTTGTGCCTGGCGCGGTGCGTAGTGGTAAAGGGTGGTTTTGACGCTGAAGGCAGCAGCAAAGCCCGCAGCGCCCAGGTGTGTGCGGCTACGCAAGCGGTTCCCAAAGAGCTTTAGAACAAGGCATAGTTTTCCCTGCTGGCTCTTTGGGCGGGGGACCCATCTCCAGCCGTATGGCCATTTTTGTGCCTGGCGCGGCGCCAAGTGGGTAAGGGTGGTGTCGAGGCTGAAGGCAGCAGCAAAGCCTGCAGCCCCCAGGTCTGTGGGGCCAAGCAAGCGGTTCCCAAAGAGCTTTAGAACAAGGCATAGTTTTCCCTGCTGGCTCTTTGGGCATGGGACCCATCTCCAGCCATAGGCCATTTTTGTGCCTGGCGCGGCGCCAAGTGGGAAAGGGTGGCTTTGAGGCTGAAGGCAGCAGGAAAGCCTGCAGCCCCCAAGTCTCTGGGGCTACGCAAGCAGTTCCCAAAGAGCTTTAGAACAAGGCATAATTTTCCCTGCTGGCTCTCTGGGCGGGGGACCCATCTCCAGCCATAGGCCGTTTTTGTGCCTGGCGCGGCGCCAAGTGGGAAAGGGTGCTGTCGAGGCTGAAGGCAGCAGCAAAGCCTGCAGCCCCCATGTCTGTAGGGCTACGCAAGCGGTTCCCAAAGAGCTTTAGAACAAGGCATAGTTTTCCCTGCTGGCTCTTTGGGCGGGGGACCCATCTCCAGCCGTATGGCCATTTTTGTGCCTAGCGCGGCGCCAAGTGGGAAAGGGTGGCTTTGAGGCTGAAGGCAGCAGCAAAGCCTGCAGGCCCCACGTCTGTGGGGCCACGCAAGCGGTTCCCAAAGAGCTTTAGAACAAGGCATAGTTTTCCTTGCTGGGTCTTTGGGCATGGGACCGATCTCCAGCCATAGGCCATTTTTTTACCTGATGGAGTGCCAAGTGGGAAAGGGTGGCTTTGAGGCTGAAGGCAGCAGGAAAGCCTGCAGCCCCCAGGTCTGTGGGGCTACGCAAGCGGTTCCCAAAGAGCTTTAGAACAAGGCATAGTTTTCCTTGCTGGCTCTTTGGGCATGGGCCCCATCTCCAGCCATAGGCCATTTTTGTGCCTGATGCGGCGCCAAGTGGGAAAGGGTGGCTTTGAGGCTGAAGGCAGCAGGAAAGCCCGCAGCCCCCAGGTCTGTGCGGCTACGCAAGCGGTTCCCAAAGAGCTTTAGAACAAGGCAAAATTTTCCTTGCTGGCTCTCTGGGCGGGGGACCCATCTCCAGCCGTATGGCCATTTTTGTGCCTAGCGCGACGCCAAGTGGGAAAGGGTGGCTTTGAGGCTGAAGGCAGCAGCAAAGCCTGCAGCCCCCAGGTCTGTGGGGCTACGCAAGCGGTTCCCAAAGAGCTTTAGAACAAGGCATAGTTTTCCCTGCTGGGTCTTTGGGCGGGGGACCCATCTCCAGCCATAGGCCATTTTTGTGCCTGGCGCGACACCAAGTGGGAAAGGGTGGCTTTGAGGCTGAAGGCAGCAGGAAAGCCCGCAGCGCCAGGTCTGTGGGGCTACGCAAGCGGTTCCCAAAGAGCTTTAGAACAAGGCATAGTTTTCCTTGCTGGCTCTTTGGGTATGGGACCCATCTCCAGCCATAGGCCATTTTTGTGCCTGATGCGGCGCCAAGTGGGAAAGGGTGGCTTTGAGGCTGAAGGCAGCAGGAAAGCCCGCAGCCCCCAGGTCTGTGCGGCTACGCAAGCGGTTCCCAAAGAGATTTAGAACAAGGCATAATTTTCCTTGCTGGCTCTCTGGGCGGGGGACCCATCTCCAGCCGTATGGCCATTTTTGTGCCTAGCGCGACGCCAAGTGGGAAAGGGTGCTTTGAGGCTGAAGGCAGCAGCAAAGCCCGCAGCCCCCAGGTCTGTGGGGCTACGCAAGCGGTTCCCAAAGAGCTTTAGAACAAGGCATAGTTTTCCCTGCTGGGTCTTTGGGCATGGGACCCATCTCCAGCCATAGGCCATTTTGGTGCCTGGCGCTACGCCAAGTGGGAAAGGGTGGCTTTGAGGCTGAAGGCAGCAGGAAAGCCCGCAGCCCCCAGGTCTGTGGGGCTACGCAAGCGGTTCCCAAAGAGCTTTAGAACAAGGCATAATTTTCCTTGCTGGCTCTCTGGGCGGGGGACCCATCTCCAGCCGTATGGCCATTTTTGTGCCTGGCGCGGCGCCAAGTGGGAAAGGGTGGTGTCGAGGCTGAAGGCAGCAGGAAAGCCCGCAGCCCCCAGGTCTGTGGGGCTACACAAGCGGTTCCCAAAGAGCTTTAGAACAAGGCATAGTTTTCCCTGCTGGCTCTTTGGGCGGGGGACCCATCTCCAGCCGTATGGCCATTTTTGTGCCTGGCGCGGCGCCAAGTGGGAAAGGGTGGTTTTGAGGCTGAAGGCAGCAGGAAAGCCCGCAGCCCCCAGGTCTGTGGGGCTACGCAAGCGGTTCCCAAAGAGCTTTAGAAGAAGGCATAGTTTTCCCTGCTGGCTCTTTGGACGGGGGACCCATTTCCAGCCGTATGGCCATTTTTGTGCCTGGCGCGGTGCGTAGTGGTAAAGGGTGGTTTTGACGCTGAAGGCAGCAGCAAAGCCCGCAGCGACAGGTCTGTGCGGCTACGCAAGCGGTTCCCAAAGAGCTTTAGAACAAGGCATAGTTTTCCCTGCTGGCTCTTTGGGCGGGGGACCCATCTCCAGCCGTATGGCCATTTTTGTGCCTGGCGCGGCGCTAAGTGGGTAAGGGTGGTGTCGAGGCTGAAGGCAGCAGCAAAGCCTGCAGCCCCCAGGTCTGTGGGGCCAAGCAAGCGGTTCCCAAAGAGCTTTAGAACAAGGCATAGTTTTCCCTGCTGGGTCTTTGGGCATGGGACCCATCTCCAGCCATAGGCCATTTTTGTGCCTGGCGCGGCGCCAAGTGGGAAAGGGTGGCTTTGAGGCTGAAGGCAGCAGGAAAGCCTGCAGCCCCCAAGTCTCTGGGGCTACGCAAGCAGTTCCCAAAGAGCTTTAGAACAAGGCATAATTTTCCCTGCTGGCTCTCTGGGCGGGGGACCCATCTCCAGCCATAGGCCGTTTTTGTGCCTGGCGCGGCGCCAAGTGGGAAAGGGTGCTGTCGAGGCTGAAGGCAGCAGCAAAGCCTGCAGCCCCCAGGTCTGTAGGGCTATGCAAGCGGTTCCCAAAGAGCTTTAGAACAAGGCATAGTTTTCCCTGCTGGCTCTTTGGGCGGGGGACCCATCTCCAGCCGTATGGCCATTTTTGTGCCTGGCACGGCGCCAAGTGGGAAAGGGTGGTGTCGAGGCTGAAGGCAGCAGGAAAGCCCGCAGCCCCCATGTCTGTAGGGCTACGCAAGCGGTTCCCAAAGAGCTTTAGAACAAGGCATAGTTTTCCCTGCTGGCTCTCTGGGCGGGGGACCCATCTCCAGCCATAGACCATTTTTGTGCCTAGCGCGGCGCCAAGTGGGAAAGGGTGGCTTTGAGGCTGAAGGCAGCAGCAAAGCCTGCAGGCCCCACGTCTGTGGGGCCACGCAAGCGGTTCCCAAAGAGCTTTAGAACAAGGCATAGTTTTCCTTGCTGGGTCTTTGGGCATGGGACCGATCTCCAGCCATAGGCCATTTTTTTACCTGATGGAGTGCCAAGTGGGAAAGGGTGGCTTTGAGGCTGAAGGCAGCAGGAAAGCCTGCAGCCCCCAGGTCTGTGGGGCTACGCAAGCGGTTCCCAAAGAGCTTTAGAACAAGGCATAGTTTTCCTTGCTGGCTCTTTGGGCATGGGACCCATCTCCAGCCATAGGCCATTTTTGTGCCTGATGCGGCGCCAAGTGGGAAAGGGTGGCTTTGAGGCTGAAGGCAGCAGGAAAGCCCGCAGCCCCCAGGTCTGTGCGGCTACGCAAGCGGTTCCCAAAGAGCTTTAGAACAAGGCATAATTTTCCTTGCTGGCTCTCTGGGCGGGGGACCCATCTCCAGCCGTATGGCCATTTTTGTGCCTAGCGCGACGCCAAGTGGGAAAGGGTGGCTTTGAGGCTGAAGGCAGCAGCAAAGCCTGCAGCCCCCAGGTCTGTGGGGCTACGCAAGCGGTTCCCAAAGAGCTTTAGAACAAGGCATAGTTTTCCCTGCTGGGTCTTTGGGCATGGGACCCATCTCCAGCCATAGGCCATTTTTGTGCCTGGCGCGACACCAAGTGGGAAAGGGTGGCTTTGAGGCTGAAGGCAGCAGGAAAGCCCGCAGCGCCAGGTCTGTGGGGCTACGCAAGCGGTTCCCAAAGAGCTTTAGAACAAGGCATAATTTTCCTTGCTGGCTCTCTGGGCGGGGGACCCATCTCCAGCCGTATGGCCATTTTTGTGCCTGGCGCGGCGCCAAGTGGGAAAGGGTGGTGTCGAGGCTGAAGGCAGCAGGAAAGCCCGCAGCCCCCAGGTCTGTGGGGCTACGCAAGCGGTTCCCAAAGAGCTTTAGAACAAGGCATAATTTTCCTTGCTGGCTCTCTGGGCGGGGGACCCATCTCCAGCCGTATGGCCATTTTTGTGCCTGGCGCGGCGCCAAGTGGGAAAGGGTGGTGTCGAGGCTGAAGGCAGCAGGAAAGCCCGCAGCCCCCAGGTCTGTGGGGCTACGCAAGTGGTTCCCAAAGAGCTTTAGAACAAGGCATAGTTTTCCCTGCTGGCTCTTTGGGCGGGGGACCCATCTCCAGCCGTATGGCCATTTTTGTGCCTGGCGCGGTGCGTAGTGGGAAAGGGTGGTTTTGAGGCTGAAGGCAGCAGGAAAATCTGCAGCCCCCAGGTCTGTGCGGCCAAGCAAGCGGTTCCCAAAGAGCTTTAGAACAAGGCATAGTTTTCCCTGATGGCTCTTTGGGCATGGGACCCATCTCCAGCCATAGGCCATTTTTGTGCCTTATAGGGCGCCAAGTGGGAAAGGGTGGCTTTGAGGCTGAAGGCAGCAGGAAAGCCTGCAGCCCCCAGGTCTGTGGGGCTACGCAAGCGGTTCCCAAAGAGCTTTAGAAGAAGGCATAGTTTTCCCTGCTGGCTCTTTGGACGGGGGACCCATTTCCAGCCGTATGGCCATTTTTGTGCCTGGCGCGGTGCGTAGTGGTAAAGGGTGGTTTTGACGCTGAAGGCAGCAGCAAAGCCTGCAGCCCCCAGGTCTGTGGGGCCAAGCAAGAGGTTCCCAAAGAGCTTTAGAACAAGGCATAGTTTTCCCTGCTGGCTCTTTGGGCGGGGGACCCATCTCCAGCCGTATGGCCATTTTTGTGCCTGGCGCGGTGCGTAGTGGGAAAGGGTGGTTTTGAGGCTGAAGGCAGCAGGAAAATCTGCAGCCCCCAGGTCTGTGCGGCCAAGCAAGCGGTTCCCAAAGAGCTTTAGAACAAGGCATAGTTTTCCCTGATGGCTCTTTGGGCATGGGACCCATCTCCAGCCATAGGCCATTTTTGTGCCTTATAGGGCGCCAAGTGGGAAAGGGTGGCTTTGAGGCTGAAGGCAGCAGGAAAGCCTGCAGCCCCCAGGTCTGTGGGGCTACGCAAGCGGTTCCCAAAGAGCTTTAGAAGAAGGCATAGTTTTCCCTGCTGGCTCTTTGGACGGGGGACCCATTTCCAGCCGTATGGCCATTTTTGTGCCTGGCGCGGTGCGTAGTGGTAAAGGGTGGTTTTGACGCTGAAGGCAGCAGCAAAGCCTGCAGCCCCCAGGTCTGTGGGGCCAAGCAAGAGGTTCCCAAAGAGCTTTAGAACAAGGCATAGTTTTCCCTGCTGGCTCTTTGGGCATGGGACCCATCTCCAGCCATAGGCCATTTTTGTGCCTGGCGCGGCGCCAAGTGGGAAAGGGTGGCTTTGAGGCTGAAGGCAGCAGCAAAGCCTGCAGCCCCCAGGTCTGTGGGGCTACGCAAGCGGTTCCCAAAGAGCTTTAGAACAAGGCATAGTTTTCCTTGCTGGGTCTTTGGGCATGGGACCGATCTCCAGCCATAGGCCATTTTTTTGCCTGATGGAGTGCCAAGTGGGAAAGGGTGGCTTTGAGGCTGAAGGCAGCAGGAAAGCCTGCAGCCCCCAGGTCTGTGGGGCTACGCAAGCGGTTCCCAAAGAGCTTTAGAACAAGGCATAGTTTTCCTTGCTGGCTCTTTGGGCATGGGACCCATCTCCAGCCATAGGCCATTTTAGTGCCTGATGCGGCGCCAAGTGGGAAAGGGTGGCTTTGAGGCTGAAGGCAGCAGGAAAGCCCACAGCCCCCAGGTCTGTGCGGCTACGCAAGCGGTTCCCAAAGAGCTTTAGAACAAGGCATAATTTTCCTTGCTGGCTCTCTGGGCGGGGGACCCATCTCCAGCCGTATGGCCATTTTTGTGCCTAGCGCGACGCCAAGTGGGAAAGGGTGGCTTTGAGGCTGAAGGCAGCAGCAAAGCCCGCAGCCCCCAGGTCTGTGGGGCTACGCAAGCGGTTCCCAAAGAGCTTTAGAACAAGGCATAGTTTTCCCTGCTGGGTCTTTGGGCATGGGACCCATCTCCAGCCGTATGGCCATTTTTGTGTCTGGCGCGGCGCCAAGTGGGAAAGGGTGGTTTTGAGGCTGAAGGCAGCAGGAAAGCCCGCAGCCCCCAGGTCTTTGGGGCTACGCAAGCGGTTCCCAAAGAGCTTTAGAACAAGGCATAGTTTTCCCTGCTGGCTCTTTGGGCGGGGGACCCATCTCCAGCCGTATGGCCATTTTTGTGCCTGGCACGGCGCCAAGTGGGAAAGGGTGGTGTCGAGGCTGAAGGCAGCAGGAAAGCCCGCAGCCCCCATGTCTGTAGGGCTACGCAAGCGGTTCCCAAAGAGCTTTAGAACAAGGCATAGTTTTCCCTGCTGGCTCTCTGGGCGGGGGACCCATCTCCAGCCATAGACCATTTTTGTGCCTGGCGCGGCGCCAAGTGGGAAAGGGTGGCTTTGAGGCTGAAGGCAGCAGCAAAGCCTGCAGCCCCCACGTCTGTGGGGCCACGCAAGCGGTTCCCAAAGAGCTTTAGAACAAGGCATAGTTTTCCTTGCTGGGTCTTTGGGCATGGGACCGATCTCCAGCCATAGGCCATTTTTTTGCCTGATGGAGTGCCAAGTGGGAAAGGGTGGCTTTGAGGCTGAAGGCAGCAGGAAAGCCTGCAGCCCCCAGGTCTGTGGGGCTACGCAAGCGGTTCCCAAAGAGCTTTAGAACAAGGCATAGTTTTCCTTGCTGGCTCTTTGGGCATGGGACCCATCTCCAGCCATAGGCCATTTTTGTGCCTGATGCGGCGCCAAGTGGGAAAGGGTGGCTTTGAGGCTGAAGGCAGCAGGAAAGCCCGCAGCCCCCAGGTCTGTGGGGCTACGCAAGCGGTTCCCAAAGAGCTTTAGAACAAGGCATAGTTTTCCCTGCTGGGTCTTTGGGCATGGGACCCATCTCCAGCCATAGGCCATTTTTGTGCCTGGCGCGACGCCAAGTGGGAAAGGGTGGCTTTGAGGCTGAAGGCAGCAGGAAAGCCCGCAGCCCCCAGGTCTGTGGGGCTACGCAAGCGGTTCCCAAAGAGCTTTAGAACAAGGCATAATTTTCCTTGCTGGCTCTCTGGGCGGGGGACCCATCTCCAGCCGTATGGCCATTTTTGTGCCTGGCGCGGCGCCAAGTGGGAAAGGGTGGTGTCGAGGCTGAAGGCAGCAGGAAAGCCCGCAGCCCCAAGGTCTGTGGGGCTACGCAAGCGGTTCCCAAAGAGCTTTAGAACAAGGCATAGTTTTCCCTGCTGGCTCTTTGGGCGGGGGACCCATCTCCAGCCGTATGGCCATTTTTGTGCCTGGCGCGGCGCCAAGTGGGAAAGGGTGGTTTTGAGGCTGAAGGCAGCAGGAAAGCCTGCAGCCCCCAGGTCTGTGCGGCTACGCAAGCGGTTCCCAAAGAGCTTTAGAAGAAGGCATAGTTTTCCCTGCTGGCTCTTTGGACGGGGGACCCATTTCCAGCCGTATGGCCATTTTTCTGCCTGGCGCGGTGCGTAGTGGTAAAGGGTGGTTTTGACGCTGAAGGCAGCAGGAAAGCCCGCAGCCCCCAGGTCTGTGCGGCTACGCAAGCGGTTCCCAAAGAGCTTTAGAACAAGGCATAGTTTTCCCTGCTGGCTCTTTGGGCGGGGGACCCATCTCCAGCCATATGGCCATTTATGTGCCTGGCGCGGCGCCAAGTGGGAAAGGGTGGTTTTGAGGCTGAAGGCAGCAGCAAAGCCTGCAGCCCCCAGGTCTGTGGGGCCAAGCAAGCGGTTCCCAAAGAGCTTTAGAACAAGGCATAGTTTTCCCTGCTGGCTCTTAGGGCATGGGACCCATCTCCAGCCATAGGCCATTTTTGTGCATGGCACGGCGCCAAGTGGGAAAGGGTGGCTTTGAGGCTGAAGGCAGCAGGAAAGCCTGCAGCCCCCAGGTCTGTGGGGCTACGCAAGCGGTTCCCAAAGAGCTTTAGAACAAGGCATAGTTTTCCTTGCTGGCTCTTTGGGCATGGGCCCCATCTCCAGCCATAGGCCATTTTTGTGCCTGATGCGGCGCCAAGTGGGAAAGGGTGGCTTTGAGGCTGAAGGCAGCAGGAAAGCCCGCAGCCCCCAGGTCTGTGCGGCTACGCAAGCGGTTCCCAAAGAGCTTTAGAACAAGGCATAATTTTCCTTGCTGGCTCTCTGGGCGGGGGACCCATCTCCAGCCGTATGGCCATTTTTGTGCCTAGCGCGACGCCAAGTGGGAAAGGGTGGCTTTGAGGCTGAAGGCAGCAGCAAAGCCTGCAGCCCCCAGGTCTGTGGGGCTACGCAAGCGGTTCCCAAAGAGCTTTAGAACAAGGCATAGTTTTCCCTGCTGGGTCTTTGGGCATGGGACCCATCTCCAGCCATAGGCCATTTTTGTGCCTGGCGCGACACCAAGTGGGAAAGGGTGGCTTTGAGGCTGAAGGCAGCAGGAAAGCCCGCAGCGCCAGGTCTGTGGGGCTACGCAAGCGGTTCCCAAAGAGCTTTAGAACAAGGCATAATTTTCCTTGCTGGCTCTCTGGGCGGGGGACCCATCTCCAGCCGTATGGCCATTTTTGTGCCTGGCGCGGCGCCAAGTGGGAAAGGGTGGTGTCGAGGCTGAAGGCAGCAGGAAAGCCCGCAGCCCCCAGGTCTGTGGGGCTACACAAGCGGTTCCCAAAGAGCTTTAGAACAAGGCATAATTTTCCTTGCTGGCTCTCTGGGCGGGGGACCCATCTCCAGCCGTATGGCCATTTTTGTGCCTGGCGCGGCGCCAAGTGGGAAAGGGTGGTGTCGAGGCTGAAGGCAGCAGGAAAGCCCGCAGCCCCCAGGTCTGTGGGGCTACGCAAGCGGTTCCCAAAGAGCTTTAGAACAAGGCATAGTTTTCCCTGCTGGCTCTTTGGGCGGGGGACCCATCTCCAGCCGTATGGCCATTTTTGTGCCTGGCGCGGTGCGTAGTGGGAAAGGGTGGTTTTGAGGCTGAAGGCAGCAGGAAAACCTGCAGCCCCCAGGTCTGTGGGGCTACGCAAGCGGTTCCCAAAGAGCTTTAGAACAAGGCATAGTTTTCCCTGATGGCTCTTTGGGCATGGGACCCATCTCCAGCCATAGGCCATTTTTGTGCCTGATAGGGCGCCAAGTGGGAAAGGGTGGCTTTGAGGCTGAAGGCAGCAGGAAAGCCTGCAGCCCCCAGGTCTGTGGGGCTACGCAAGCGGTTCCCAAAGAGCTTTAGAAGAAGGCATAGTTTTCCCTGCTGGCTCTTTGGACGGGGGACCCATTTCCAGCCGTATGGCCATTTTTGTGCCTGGCGCGGTGCGTAGTGGTAAAGGGTGGTTTTGACGCTGAAGGCAGCAGCAAAGCCCGCAGCCCCCAGGTCTGTGCGGCTACGCAAGCGGTTCCCAAAGAGCTTTAGAACAAGGCATAGTTTTCCCTGCTGGCTCTTTGGGCGGGGGACCCATCTCCAGCCGTATGGCCATTTTTGTGCCTGGCGCGGCGCCAAGTGGGAAAGGGTGGTTTTGAGGCTGAAGGCAGCAGCAAAGCCTGCAGCCCCCAGGTCTGTGGGGCCAAGCAAGCGGTTCCCAAAGAGCTTTAGAACAAGGCATAGTTTTCCCTGCTGGCTCTTTGGGCATGGGACCCATCTCCAGCCATAGGCCATTTTTGTGCCTGGCGCGGCGCCAAGTGGGAAAGGGTGGCTTTGAGGCTGAAGGCAGCAGCAAAGCCTGCAGGCCCCACGTCTGTGGGGCCACGCAAGCGGTTCCCAAAGAGCTTTAGAACAAGGCATAGTTTTCCTTGCTGGGTCTTTGGGCATGGGACCGATCTCCAGCCATAGGCCATTTTTTTGCCTGATGGAGTGCCAAGTGTGAAAGGGTGGCTTTGAGGCTGAAGGCAGCAGGAAAGACTGCAGCCCCCAGGTCTGTGGGGCTACGCAAGCGGTTCCCAAAGAGCTTTAGAACAAGGCATAGTTTTCCTTGCTGGCTCTTTGGGCATGGGACCCATCTCCAGCCATAGGCCATTTTTGTGCCTGATGCGGCGCCAAGTGGGAAAGGGTGGCTTTGAGGCTGAAGGCAGCAGGAAAGCCCGCAGCCCCCAGGTCTGTGCGGCTACGCAAGCGGTTCCCAAAGAGCTTTAGAACAAGGCATAATTTTCCTTGCTGGCTCTCTGGGCGGGGGACCCATCTCCAGCCGTATGGCCATTTTTGAGCCTGGAGCAGTGCCAAGTGGGAAAGGGTGGCTTTGAGGCTGAAGGCAGCAGCAAAGCCCGCAGCCCCCAGGTCTGTGGGGCTACGCAAGCGGTTCCCAAAGAGCTTTAGAACAAGGCATAGTTTTCCCTGCTGGGTCTTTGGGCATGGGACCCATCTCCAGCCGTATGGCCATTTTTGTGTCTGGCGCGGCGCCAAGTGGGAAAGGGTGGTTTTGAGGCTGAAGGCAGCAGGAAAGCCCGCAGCCCCCAGGTCTGTGGGGCTACGCAAGCGGTTCCCAAAGAGCTTTAGAACAAGGCATAGTTTTCCCTGCTGGCTCTTTGGGCGGGGGACCCATCTCCAGCCGTATGGCCATTTTTGTGCCTGGCACGGCGCCAAGTGGGAAAGGGTGGTGTCGAGGCTGAAGGCAGCAGGAAAGCCCGCAGCCCCCATGTCTGTAGGGCTACGCAAGCGGTTCCCAAAGAGCTTTAGAACAAGGCATAGTTTTCCCTGCTGGCTCTCTGGGCGGGGGACCCATCTCCAGCCATAGACCATTTTTGTGCCTAGCGCGGCGCCAAGTGGGAAAGGGTGGCTTTGAGGCTGAAGGCAGCAGCAAAGCCTGCAGGCCCCACGTCTGTGGGGCCACGCAAGCGGTTCCCAAAGAGCTTTAGAACAAGGCATAGTTTTCCTTGCTGGGTCTTTGGGCATGGGACCGATCTCCAGCCATAGATCATTTTTTTACCTGATGGAGTGCCAAGTGGGAAAGGGTGGCTTTGAGGCTGAAGGCAGCAGGAAAGCCTGCAGCCCCCAGGTCTGTGGGGCTACGCAAGCGGTTCCCAAAGAGCTTTAGAACAAGGCATAGTTTTCCTTGCTGGCTCTTTGGGCATGGGCCCCATCTCCAGCCATAGGCCATTTTTGTGCCTGATGCGGCGCCAAGTGGGAAAGGGTGGCTTTGAGGCTGAAGGCAGCAGGAAAGCCCGCAGCCCCCAGGTCTGTGCGGCTACGCAAGCGGTTCCCAAAGAGCTTTAGAACAAGGCAAAATTTTCCTTGCTGGCTCTCTGGGCGGGGGACCCATCTCCAGCCGTATGGCCATTTTTGTGCCTAGCGCGACGCCAAGTGGGAAAGGGTGGCTTTGAGGCTGAAGGCAGCAGCAAAGCCTGCAGCCCCCAGGTCTGTGGGGCTACGCAAGCGGTTCCCAAAGAGCTTTAGAACAAGGCATAGTTTTCCCTGCTGGGTCTTTGGGCATGGGACCCATCTCCAGCCATAGGCCATTTTTGTGCCTGGCGCGACACCAAGTGGGAAAGGGTGGCTTTGAGGCTGAAGGCAGCAGGAAAGCCCGCAGCGCCAGGTCTGTGGGGCTACGCAAGCGGTTCCCAAAGAGCTTTAGAACAAGGCATAATTTTCCTTGCTGGCTCTCTGGGCGGGGGACCCATCTCCAGCCGTATGGCCATTTTTGTGCCTGGCGCGGCGCCAAGTGGGAAAGGGTGGTGTCGAGGCTGAAGGCAGCAGGAAAGCCCGCAGCCCCCAGGTCTGTGCGGCTACGCAAGCGGTTCCCAAAGAGCTTTAGAACAAGGCATAGTTTTCCCTGCTGGCTCTTTGGGCGGGGGACCCATCTCCAGCCGTATGGCCATTTTTGTGCCTGGCGCGGCGCCAAGTGGGAAAGGGTGGTTTTGAGGCTGAAGGCAGCAGCAAAGCCTGCAGCCCCCAGGTCTGTGGGGCCAAGCAAGCGGTTCCCAAAGAGCTTTAGAACAAGGCATAGTTTTCCCTGCTGGCTCTTTGGGCATGGGACCCATCTCCAGCCATAGGCCATTTTTGTGCCTGATAGGGCGCCAAGTGGGAAAGGGTGGCTTTGAGGCTGAAGGCAGCAGCAAAGCCTGCAGGCCCCACGTCTGTGGGGCCACGCAAGCGGTTCCCAAAGAGCTTTAGAACAAGGCATAGTTTTCCTTGCTGGGTCTTTGGGCATGGGACCGATCTCCAGCCATAGGCCATTTTTTTGCCTGATGGAGTGCCAAGTGGGAAAGGGTGGCTTTGAGGCTGAAGGCAGCAGGAAAGCCTGCAGCCCCCAGGTCTGTGGGGCTACGCAAGCGGTTCCCAAAGAGCTTTAGAACAAGGCATAGTTTTCCTTGCTGGCTCTTTGGGCATGGGACCCATCTCCAGCCATAGGCCATTTTTGTGCCTGATGCGGCGCCAAGTGGGAAAGGGTGGCTTTGAGGCTGAAGGCAGCAGGAAAGCCCGCAGCCCCCAGGTCTGTGGGGCTACGCAAGCGGTTCCCAAAGAGCTTTAGAACAAGGCATAGTTTTCCCTGCTGGGTCTTTGGGCATGGGACCCATCTCCAGCCATAGGCCATTTTTGTGCCTGGCGCGACGCCAAGTGGGAAAGGGTGGCTTTGAGGCTGAAGGCAGCAGGAAAGCCCGCAGCCCCCAGGTCTGTGGGGCTACGCAAGCGGTTCCCAAAGAGCTTTAGAACAAGGCATAATTTTCCTTGCTGGCTCTCTGGGCGGGGGACCCATCTCCAGCCGTATGGCCATTTTTGTGCCTGGCGCGGCGCCAAGTGGGAAAGGGTGGTGTCGAGGCTGAAGGCAGCAGGAAAGCCCGCAGCCCCCAGGTCTGTGGGGCTACACAAGCGGTTCCCAAAGAGCTTTAGAACAAGGCATAGTTTTCCCTGCTGGCTCTTTGGGCGGGGGACCCATCTCCAGCCGTATGGCCATTTTTGTGCCTGGCGCGGCGCCAAGTGGGAAAGGGTGGTTTTGAGGCTGAAGGCAGCAGGAAAGCCTGCAGCCCCCAGGTCTGTGGGGTTACGCAAGCGGTTCCCAAAGAGCTTTAGAAGAAGGCATAGTTTTCCCTGCTGGCTCTTTGGACGGGGGACCCATTTCCAGCCGTATGGCCATTTTTCTGCCTGGCGCGGTGCGTAGTGGTAAAGGGTGGCTTTGACGCTGAAGGCAGCAGGAAAGCCCGCAGCCCCCAGGTCTGTGCGGCTACGCAAGCGGTTCCCAAAGAGCTTTAGAACAAGGCATAGTTTTCCCTGCTGGCTCTTTGGGCGGGGGACCCATCTCCAGCCGTATGGCCATTTTTGTGCCTGGCGCGGCGCCAAGTGGGAAAGGGTGGTTTTGAGGCTGAAGGCAGCAGCAAAGCCTGCAGCCCCCAGGTCTGTGGGGCCAAGCAAGCGGTTCCCAAAGAGCTTTAGAACAAGGCATAGTTTTCCCTGCTGGCTCTTTGGGCATGGGACCCATCTCCAGCCATAGGCCATTTTTGTGCCTGGCGCGGCGCCAAGTGGGAAAGGGTGCTGTCGAGGCTGAAGGCAGCAGCAAAGCCTGCAGCCCCCAGGTCTGTGGGGCTATGCAAGCGGTTCCCAAAGAGCTTTAGAACAAGGCATAGTTTTCCCTGCTGGCTCTTTGGGCGTGGGACCCATCTCCAGTCGTATGGCTATTTTTATGCCTGGCGCGGTGCGTAGTGGGAAAGGGTGGTTTTGAGGCTGAAGGCAGCAGGAAAGCCCGCAGCCCCCAGGTCTTTGGGGCTACGCAAGCGGTTCCCAAAGAGCTTTAGAACAAGGCATAGTTTTCCCTGCTGGCTCTTTGGGCGGGGGACCCATCTCCAGCCGTATGGCCATTTTTGTGCCTGGCACGGCGCCAAGTGGGAAAGGGTGGTGTCGAGGCTGAAGGCAGCAGGAAAGCCCGCAGCCCCCATGTCTGTAGGGCTACGCAAGCGGTTCCCAAAGAGCTTTAGAACAAGGCATAGTTTTCCCTGCTGGCTCTCTGGGCAGGGGACCCATCTCCAGCCATAGACCATTTTTGTGCCTAGCGCGGCGCCAAGTGGGAAAGGGTGGCTTTGAGGCTGAAGGCAGCAGCAAAGCCTGCAGGCCCCACGTCTGTGGGGCCACGCAAGCGGTTCCCAAAGAGCTTTAGAACAAGGCATAGTTTTCCCAGCTGGCTCTTAGGGCATGGGACCCATCTCCAGCCATAGGCCATTTTTGTGCCTGGCGCGGCGCCAAGTGGGAAAGGGTGGCTTTGAGGCTGAAGGCAGCAGGAAAGCCTGCAGCCCCCAGGTCTGTGGGGCTACGCAAGCGGTTCCCAAAGAGCTTTAGAACAAGGCATAGTTTTCCTTGCTGGCTCTTTGGGCATGGGACCCATCTCCAGCCATAGGCCATTTTTGTGCCTGATGCGGCGCCAAGTGGGAAAGGGTGGCTTTGAGGCTGAAGGCAGCAGGAAAGCCCGCAGCCCCCAGGTCTGTGCGGCTACGCAAGCGGTTCCCAAAGAGCTTTAGAACAAGGCAAAATTTTCCTTGCTGGCTCTCTGGGCGGGGGACCCATCTCCAGCCGTATGGCCATTTTTGTGCCTAGCGCGACGCCAAGTGGGAAAGGGTGGCTTTGAGGCTGAAGGCAGCAGCAAAGCCTGCAGCCCCCAGGTCTGTGGGGCTACGCAAGCGGTTCCCAAAGAGCTTTAGAACAAGGCATAGTTTTCCCTGCTGGGTCTTTGGGCATGGGACCCATCTCCAGCCATAGGCCATTTTTGTGCCTGGCGCGACACCAAGTGGGAAAGGGTGGCTTTGAGGCTGAAGGCAGCAGGAAAGCCCGCAGCGCCAGGTCTGTGGGGCTACGCAAGCGGTTCCCAAAGAGCTTTAGAACAAGGCATAATTTTCCTTGCTGGCTCTCTGGGCGGGGGACCCATCTCCAGCCGTATGGCCATTTTTGTGCCTGGCGCGGCGCCAAGTGGGAAAGGGTGGTGTCGAGGCTGAAGGCAGCAGGAAAGCCCGCAGCCCCCAGGTCTGTGGGGCTACACAAGCGTTTCCCAAAGAGCTTTAGAACAAGGCATAATTTTCCTTGCTGGCTCTCTGGGCGGGGGACCCATCTCCAGCCGTATGGCCATTTTTGTGCCTGGCGCGGCGCCAAGTGGGAAAGGGTGGTGTCGAGGCTGAAGGCAGCAGGAAAGCCCGCAGCCCCCAGGTCTGTGGGGCTACGCAAGCGGTTCCCAAAGAGCTTTAGAACAAGGCATAGTTTTCCCTGCTGGCTCTTTGGGCGGGGGACCCATCTCCAGCCGTATGGCCATTTTTGTGCCTGGCGCGGTGCGTAGTGGGAAAGGGTGGTTTTGAGGCTGAAGGCAGCAGGAAAACCTGCAGCCCCCAGGTCTGTGGGGCTACGCAAGCGGTTCCCAAAGAGCTTTAGAACAAGGCATAGTTTTCCCTGATGGCTCTTTGGGCATGGGACCCATCTCCAGCCATAGGCCATTTTTGTGCCTGATAGGGCGCCAAGTGGGAAAGGGTGGCTTTGAGGCTGAAGGCAGCAGGAAAGCCTGCAGCCCCCAGGTCTGTGGGGCTACGCAAGCGGTTCCCAAAGAGCTTTAGAAGAAGGCATAGTTTTCCCTGCTGGCTCTTTGGACGGGGGACCCATTTCCAGCCGTATGGCCATTTTTGTGCCTGGCGCGGTGCGTAGTGGTAAAGGGTGGTTTTGACGCTGAAGGCAGCAGCAAAGCCCGCAGCCCCCAGGTCTGTGCGGCTACGCAAGCGGTTCCCAAAGAGCTTTAGAACAAGGCATAGTTTTCCCTGCTGGCTCTTTGGGCGGGGGACCCATCTCCAGCCGTATGGCCATTTTTGTGCCTGGCGCGGCGCCAAGTGGGAAAGGGTGGTTTTGAGGCTGAAGGCAGCAGCAAAGCCTGCAGCCCCCAGGTCTGTGGGGCCAAGCAAGCGGTTCCCAAAGAGCTTTAGAACAAGGCATAGTTTTCCCTGCTGGCTCTTTGGGCATGGGACCCATCTCCAGCCATAGGCCATTTTTGTGCCTGGCGCGGCGCCAAGTGGGAAAGGGTGGCTTTGAGGCTGAAGGCAGCAGCAAAGCCTGCAGGCCCCACGTCTGTGGGGCCACGCAAGCGGTTCCCAAAGAGCTTTAGAACAAGGCATAGTTTTCCTTGCTGGGTCTTTGGGCATGGGACCGATCTCCAGCCATAGGCCATTTTTTTGCCTGATGGAGTGCCAAGTGTGAAAGGGTGGCTTTGAGGCTGAAGGCAGCAGGAAAGCCTGCAGCCCCCAGGTCTGTGGGGCTACGCAAGCGGTTCCCAAAGAGCTTTAGAACAAGGCATAGTTTTCCTTGCTGGCTCTTTGGGCATGGGACCCATCTCCAGCCATAGGCCATTTTTGTGCCTGATGCGGCGCCAAGTGGGAAAGGGTGGCTTTGAGTCTGAAGGCAGCAGGAAAGCCCGCAGCCCCCAGGTCTGTGCGGCTACGCAAGCGGTTCCCAAAGAGCTTTAGAACAAGGCATAATTTTCCTTGCTGGCTCTCTGGGCGGGGGACCCATCTCCAGCCGTATGGCCATTTTTGAGCCTGGAGCAGTGCCAAGTGGGAAAGGGTGGCTTTGAGGCTGAAGGCAGCAGGAAAGCCCGCAGCCCCCAGGTCTGTGGGGCTACGCAAGCGGTTCCCAAAGAGCTTTAGAACAAGGCATAGTTTTCCCTGCTGGCTCTTTGGGCGGGGGACCCATCTCCAGCCGTATGGCCATTTTTGTGCCTGGCACGGCGCCAAGTGGGAAAGGGTGGTGTCGAGGCTGAAGGCAGCAGGAAAGCCCGCAGCCCCCATGTCTGTAGGGCTACGCAAGCGGTTCCCAAAGAGCTTTAGAACAAGGCATAGTTTTCCCTGCTGGCTCTCTGGGCGGGGGACCCATCTCCAGCCATAGACCATTTTTGTGCCTAGCGCGGCGCCAAGTGGGAAAGGGTGGCTTTGAGGCTGAAGGCAGCAGCAAAGCCTGCAGGCCCCACGTCTGTGGGGCCACGCAAGCGGTTCCCAAAGAGCTTTAGAACAAGGCATAGTTTTCCTTGCTGGGTCTTTGGGCATGGGACCGATCTCCAGCCATAGATCATTTTTTTACCTGATGGAGTGCCAAGTGGGAAAGGGTGGCTTTGAGGCTGAAGGCAGCAGGAAAGCCTGCAGCCCCCAGGTCTGTGGGGCTACGCAAGCGGTTCCCAAAGAGCTTTAGAACAAGGCATAGTTTTCCTTGCTGGCTCTTTGGGCATGGGCCCCATCTCCAGCCATAGGCCATTTTTGTGCCTGATGCGGCGCCAAGTGGGAAAGGGTGGCTTTGAGGCTGAAGGCAGCAGGAAAGCCCGCAGCCCCCAGGTCTGTGCGGCTACGCAAGCGGTTCCCAAAGAGCTTTAGAACAAGGCAAAATTTTCCTTGCTGGCTCTCTGGGCGGGGGACCCATCTCCAGCCGTATGGCCATTTTTGTGCCTAGCGCGACGCCAAGTGGGAAAGGGTGGCTTTGAGGCTGAAGGCAGCAGCAAAGCCTGCAGCCCCCAGGTCTGTGGGGCTACGCAAGCGGTTCCCAAAGAGCTTTAGAACAAGGCATAGTTTTCCCTGCTGGGTCTTTGGGCATGGGACCCATCTCCAGCCATAGGCCATTTTTGTGCCTGGCGCGACACCAAGTGGGAAAGGGTGGCTTTGAGGCTGAAGGCAGCAGGAAAGCCCGCAGCGCCAGGTCTGTGGGGCTACGCAAGCGGTTCCCAAAGAGCTTTAGAACAAGGCATAATTTTCCTTGCTGGCTCTCTGGGCGGGGGACCCATCTCCAGCCGTATGGCCATTTTTGTGCCTGGCGCGGCGCCAAGTGGGAAAGGGTGGTGTGGAGGCTGAAGGCAGCAGGAAAGCCCGCAGCCCCCAGGTCTGTGGGGCTACGCAAGCGGTTCCCAAAGAGCTTTAGAACAAGGCATAGTTTTCCCTGCTGGCTCTTTGGGCGGGGGACCCATCTCCAGCCGTATGGCCATTTTTGTGCCTGGCGCGGTGCGTAGTGGGAAAGGGTGGTTTTGAGGCTGAAGGCAGCAGGAAAACCTGCAGCCCCCAGGTCTGTGGGGCCAAGCAAGCGGTTCCCAAAGAGCTTTAGAACAAGGCATAGTTTTCCCTGATGGCTCTTTGGGCATGGGACCCATCTCCAGCCATAGGCCATTTTTGTGCCTGATAGGGCGCCAAGTGGGAAAGGGTGGCTTTGAGGCTGAAGGCAGCAGGAAAGCCTGCAGCCCCCAGGTCTGTGGGGCTACGCAAGCGGTTCCCAAAGAGCTTTAGAAGAAGGCATAGTTTTCCCTGCTGGCTCTTTGGACGGGGGACCCATTTCCAGCCGTATGGCCATTTTTGTGCCTGGCGCGGCGCCAAGTGGGAAAGCGTGGTTTTGAGGCTGAAGGCAGCAGCAAAGCCTGCAGCCCCCAGGTCTGTGGGGCCAAGCAAGCGGTTCCCAAAGAGCTTTAGAACAAGGCATAGTTTTCCCTGCTGGCTCTTTGGGCATGGGACCCATCTCCAGCCATAGGCCATTTTTGTGCCTGGCGCGGCGCCAAGTGGGAAAGGGTGGCTTTGAGGCTGAAGGCAGCAGCAAAGCCTGCAGGCCCCACGTCTGTGGGGCCACGCAAGCGGTTCCCAAAGAGCTTTAGAACAAGGCATAGTTTTCCTTGCTGGGTCTTTGGGCATGGGACCGATCTCCAGCCATAGGCCATTTTTTTGCCTGATGGAGTGCCAAGTGGGAAAGGGTGGCTTTGAGGCTGAAGGCAGCAGGAAAGCCCGCAGCCCCCAGGTCTGTGCGGCTACGCAAGCGGTTCCCAAAGAGCTTTAGAACAAGGCATAGTTTTCCCTGCTGGCTCTTTGGGCGGGGGACCCATCTCCAGCCATAGGCCATTTTTGTGCCTGATGCGGCGCCAAGTGGGAAAGGGTGGCTTTGAGGCTGAAGGCAGCAGGAAAGCCCGCAGCCCCCAGGTCTGTGCGGCTACGCAAGCGGTTCCCAAAGAGCTTTAGAACAAGGCATAATTTTCCTTGCTGGCTCTCTGGGCGGGGGACCCATCTCCAGCCGTATGGCCATTTTTGTGCCTAGCGCGACGCCAAGTGGGAAAGGGTGGCTTTGAGGCTGAAGGCAGCAGCAAAGCCCGCAGCCCCCAGGTCTGTGGGGCTACGCAAGCGGTTCCCAAAGAGCTTTAGAACAAGGCATAGTTTTCCCTGCTGGGTCTTTGGTTGGGGGACCCATCTCCAGCCGTATGGCCATTTTTGTGCCTGGCGCAGCGCCAAGTGGGAAAGGGTGGTTTTGAGGCTGAAGGCAGCAGGAAAGCCCGCAGCCCCCAGGTCTGTGCGGCTACGCAAGCGGTTCCCAAAGAGCTTTAGAACAAGGCATAGTTTTCCCTGCTGGCTCTTTGGGCGGGGGACCCATCTCCAGCCGTATGGCCATTTTTGTGCCTGGCGCGGCGCCAAGTGGGAAAGGGTGGTTTTGAGGCTGAAGGCAGCAGCAAAGCCTGCAGCCCCCAGGTCTGTGGGGCCAAGCAAGCGGTTCCCAAAGAGCTTTAGAACAAGGCATAGTTTTCCCTGCTGGCTCTTTGGGCATGGGACCCATCTCCAGCCATAGGCCGTTTTTGTGCCTGGCGCGGCGCCAAGTGGGAAAGGGTGGCTTTGAGGCTGAAGGCAGCAGGAAAGCCCGCAGCCCCCAGGTCTGTGCGGCTACGCAAGCGGTTCCCAAAGAGCTTTAGAACAAGGCATAGTTTTCCCTGCTGGCTCTTTGGGCGGGGGACCCATCTCCAGTCGTATGGCTATTTTTATGCCTGGCGCGGTGCGTAGTGGGAAAGGGTGGTTTTGAGGCTGAAGGCAGCAGGAAAGCCCGCAGCCCCCAGGTCTTTGGGGCTACGCAAGCGGTTCCCAAAGAGCTTTAGAACAAGGCATAGTTTTCCCTGCTGGCTCTTTGGGCGGGGGAGCCATCTCCAGCCGTATGGCCATTTTTGTGCCTGGCACGGCGCCAAGTGGGAAAGGGTGGTGTCGAGGCTGAAGGCAGCAGGAAAGCCCGCAGCCCCCATGTCTGTAGGGCTACGCAAGCGGTTCCCAAAGAGCTTTAGAACAAGGCATAGTTTTCCCTGCTGGCTCTCTGGGCGGGGGACCCATCTCCAGCCATAGACCATTTTTGTGCCTAGCGCGGCGCCAAGTGGGAAAGGGTGGCTTTGAGGCTGAAGGCAGCAGCAAAGCCTGCATGCCCCACGTCTGTGGGGCCACGCAGGCGGTTCCCAAAGAGCTTTAGAACAAGGCATAGTTTTCCTTGCTGGCTCTTTGGGCATGGGACCCATCTCCAGCCATAGGCCATTTTTTTACCTGATGGAGTGCCAAGTGGGAAAGGGTGGCTTTGAGGCTGAAGGCAGCAGGAAAGCCTGCAGCCCCCAGGTCTGTGGGGCTACGCAAGCGGTTCCCAAAGAGCTTTAGAACAAGGCATAGTTTTCCTTGCTGGCTCTTTGGGCATGGGCCCCATCTCCAGCCATAGGCCATTTTTGTGCCTGATGCGGCGCCAAGTGGGAAAGGGTGGCTTTGAGGCTGAAGGCAGCAGGAAAGCCCGCAGCCCCCAGGTCTGTGGGGCTACGCAAGCGGTTCCCAAAGAGCTTTAGAACAAGGCAAAATTTTCCTTGCTGGCTCTCTGGGCGGGGGACCCATCTCCAGCCGTATGGCCATTTTTGTGCCTAGCGCGACGCCAAGTGGGAAAGGGTGGCTTTGAGGCTGAAGGCAGCAGCAAAGCCTGCAGCCCCCAGGTCTGTGGGGCTACGCAAGCGGTTCCCAAAGAGCTTTAGAACAAGGCATAGTTTTCCCTGCTGGGTCTTTGGGCATGGGACCCATCTCCAGCCATAGGCCATTTTTGTGCCTGGCGCGACACCAAGTGGGAAAGGGTGGCTTTGAGGCTGAAGGCAGCAGGAAAGCCCGCAGCGCCAGGTCTGTGGGGCTACGCAAGCGGTTCCCAAAGAGCTTTAGAACAAGGCATAATTTTCCTTGCTGGCTCTCTGGGCGGGGGACCCATCTCCAGCCGTATGGCAATTTTTGTGCCTGGCGCGGCGCCAAGTGGGAAAGGGTGGCTTTGAGGCTGAAGGCAGCAGGAAAGCCTGCAGCCCCCAGGTCTGTGCGGCTACGCAAGCGGTTCCCAAAGAGCTTTAGAAGAAGGCATAGTTTTCCCTGCTGGCTCTTTGGACGGGGGACCCATTTCCAGCCGTATGGCCATTTTTGTGCCTGGCGCGGTGCGTAGTGGTAAAGGGTGGTTTTGACGCTGAAGGCAGCAGGAAAGCCCGCAGCCCCCAGGTCTGTGCGGCTACGCAAGCGGTTCCCAAAGAGCTTTAGAACAAGGCATAGTTTTCCCTGCTGGCTCTTTGGGCGGGGGACCCATCTCCAGCCGTATGGCCATTTTTGTGCCTGGCGCGGCGCCAAGTGGGAAAGGGTGGCTTTGAGGCTGAAGGCAGCAGCAAAGCCTGCAGCCCCCAGGTCTGTGGGGCCAAGCAAGCGGTTCCCAAAGAGCTTTAGAACAAGGCATAGTTTTCCCTGCTGGCTCTTTGGGCATGGGACCCATCTCCAGCCATAGGCCATTTTTGTGCCTGGCGCGGCGCCAAGTGGGAA
Source organism: Rissa tridactyla (assembly GCF_028500815.1). NCBI lineage: Eukaryota > Metazoa > Chordata > Aves > Charadriiformes > Laridae > Rissa > Rissa tridactyla. Next base: position 93,716 of record NW_026529466.1, on the reverse strand, counting down.
AGGGTGGCTTTGAGGCTGAAGGCAGCAGCAAAGCCTGCAGGCCCCACGTCTGTGGGGCCACGCAAGCGGTTCCCAAAGAGCTTTAGAACAAGGCATAGTTTTCCTTGCTGGGTCTTTGGGCATGGGACCGATCTCCAGCCATAGATCATTTTTTTACCTGATGGAGTGCCAAGTGGGAAAGGGTGGCTTTGAGGCTGAAGGCAGCAGGAAAGCCTGCAGCCCCCAGGTCTGTGGGGCTACGCAAGCGGTTCCCAAAGAGCTTTAGAACAAGGCATAGTTTTCCTTGCTGGCTCTTTGGGCATGGGACCCATCTCCAGCCATAGGCCATTTTTGTGCCTGATGCGGCGCCAAGTGGGAAAGGGTGGCTTTGAGGCTAAAGGCAGCAGGAAAGCCCGCAGCCCCCAGGTCTGTGCGGCTACGCAAGCGGTTCCCAAAGAGCTTTAGAACAAGGCATAATTTTCCTTGCTGGCTCTCTGGGCGGGGGACCCATCTCCAGCCGTATGGCCATTTTTGTGCCTAGCGCGACGCCAAGTGGGAAAGGGTGGCTTTGAGGCTGAAGGCAGCAGCAAAGCCCGCAGCCCCCAGGTCTGTGGGGCTACGCAAGCGGTTCCCAAAGAGCTTTAGAACAAGGCATAATTTTCCTTGCTGGCTCTCTGGGCGGGGGACCCATCTCCAGCCGTATGGCCATTTTTGTGCCTGGCGCGGCGCCAAGTGGGAAAGGGTGGTGTCGAGGCTGAAGGCAGCAGGAAAGCCCGCAGCCCCCAGGTCTGTGGGGCTACACAAGCGGTTCCCAAAGAGCTTTAGAACAAGGCATAGTTTTCCCTGCTGGCTCTTTGGGCGGGGGACCCATCTCCAGCCGTATGGCCATTTTTGTGCCTGGCGCGGCGCCAAGTGGGAAAGGGTGGTTTTGAGGCTGAAGGCAGCAGGAAAGCCCGCAGCCCCCAGGTCTGTGGGGCTACGCAAGCGGTTCCCAAAGAGCTTTAGAACAAGGCATAGTTTTCCCTGCTGGCTCTTTGGGCGGGGGACCCATCTCCAGCCGTATGGCCATTTTTGTGCCTGGCCCGGCGCCAAGCGGGAAACGGTGGCTTTGAGGCTGAAGGCAGCAGCAAAGCCCACACCCCCAGGTCTGTGGGGCTACGCAAGCGGTTCCCAAAGAGCTTTAGAAAAAGGCATAGTTTTCCCTGCTGGCTCTTTGGGCGGGGGACCCATCTCCAGCCGTATGGCCATTTTTGTGCTTGATAGGGCGCCAAGTGGGAAAGGGTGGTTTTGACGCTGAAGGCAGCAGGAAAGCCCGCAGCCCCCAGGTCTGTGCGGCTACGCAAGCGGTTCCCAAAGAGCTTTAGAACAAGGCATAGTTTTCACTGCTGGCTCTTTGGGCGGGGGACCCATCTCCAGCCGTATGGCCATTTTTGTGCCTGACGCGGCGCCAAGTGGGAAAGGGTGGTTTTGAGGCTGAAGGCAGCAGCAAAGCCTGCAGCCCCCAGGTCTGTGGGGCTATGCAAGCGGTTCCCAAAGAGCTTTAGAACAAGGCATAGTTTTCCCTGCTGGCTCTTTGGGCGGGGGACCCATCTCCAGTCGTATGGCTATTTCTATGCCTAGCGCGGTGCGTAGTGGGAAAGGGTGGTTTTGAGGCTGAAGGCAGCAGGAAAGCCCGCAGCCCCCAGGTCTGTGGGACTACGCAAGCAGTTCCCAAAGAGCTTTAGAACAAGGCATAATTTTCCCTGCTGTCTCTTTGGGCGGGGGACCCATCTCCAGCCATAGGCCATTTTTGTGCCTGACGCGGTGCGTAGTGGGAAAGGGTGGTTTTGAGGCTGAAGGCAGCAGGAAAGCCCGCAGCCCCCACGTCTGTGGGGCCAAGCAAGCGGTTCATAAAGAGCTTTAGAACAAGGCATAGTTTTCCCTGCTGGCTCTTTGGGCGGGGGACCCATCTCCAGCCGTATGGCCATTTCTGTGCCTGGCGCGGTGCGTAGTGGGAAAGGGTGGCTTTGAGACTGAAGGCAGCAGGAAAGCCCGCAGCCCCCAGGTGTGTGGGGCTACGCAAGCGGTTCCCAAAGAGCTTTAGAACAAGGCATAGTTTTCCCTGCTGGCTCTCTGGGCGGGGGACCCATCTCCAGCCGTATGGCCATTTTTGAGCCTGGAGCAGTGCCAAGTGGGAAAGGGTGGTGTCGAGGCTGAAGGCAGCAGGAAAGCCCGCAGCCCCCAGGTCTGTGGGGCTACGCAAGCAGTTCCCAAAGAGCTTTAGAACAAGGCATAATTTTCCCTGCTGGCTCTTTGGGCGGGGGACCCATCTCCAGCCATATGGCCATTTTTGTGCCTGGCGCAGCGCCAAGTGGGAAAGGGTGGTTTTGAGGCTGAAGGCAGCAGGAAAGCCCGCAGCCCCCACGTGTGTGGGGCTACGCAAGCGGTTCCCAAAGAGCTTTAGAACAAGGCATAGTTTTCCCTGCTGGCTCTTTGGGCATGGGACCCATCTCCAGCCATAGGCCATTTTTGTGCTTGATAGGGCGCCAAGTGGGAAAGGGTGCTGTCGAGGCTGAAGGCAGCAGGAAAGCCCGCAGCCCCCAGGTCTGTGCGGCTACGCAAGCGGTTCCCAAAGAGCTTTAGAACAAGGCATAGTTTTCCCTGCTGGCTCTCTGGGCGGGGGACCCATCTCCAGCCGTATGGCCATTTTTGTGCCTGATAGGGCGCCAAGTGGGAAAGGGTGGTGTCGAGGCTGAAGGCAGCAGCAAAGACTGCAGCCCCCACGTCTGTGGGGCCAAGCAAGCGGTTCCCAAAGAGCTTTAGAACAAGGCATAGTTTTCCCTGCTGGCTCTTTGGGCGGGGGACCCATCTCCAGCCACAGGCCATTTTTGTCCCTGGCCCGGCGCCCAGTGGGAAAGGGTGGCTTTGAGGCTTGAAGGCAGCAGGAAAGCCCGCAGCCCCCAGGTCTGTAGGGCTACGCAAGCGGTTCCCAAAGAGCTTTAGAACAAGGCATAGTTTTCCCTGCTGGATCTCTGGGCGGGGGACCCATCTCCAGCCGTATGGCCATTTTTGAGCCTGGCGCGGCGCCAGGTGGGAAAGGGTGGCTTTGAGGCTGAAGGCAGGAGCAAAGCCTGCAGCCCCCAGGTCTGTGGTGCTACGCAAGCGGTTCCCAAAGAGCTTTAGAACAAGGCATAGTTTTCCCAGCTGGCTCTTAGGGCATGGGACCCATCTCCAGCCATAGGCCATTTTTGTGCCTGGCACGAAGCCAAGTGGGAAAGGGTGCTGTCGAGGCTGAAGGCAGCAGGAAAGCCTGCAGCCCCCAGGTGTGTGGGGCTACGCAAGCGGTTCCCAAAGAGCTTTAGAACAAGGCATAGTTTTCCCTGCTGGCTCCTTGGGCGGGGGACCCATCTCCAGCCGTATGGCTATTTTTGTGCCTGGCGCGGTGCGTAGTGGCATAGGATGGTTTTGAGGCTGAAGGCAGCAGGAAAGCCTGCAGCCCCCAGGTCTGTGCGGCTACACAAGCGGATCACAAAGAGCTTTAGAACAAGGCATAGTTTTCACTGCTGACTCTTTGGGCGGGGGACCCATCTCCAGCCGTATGGCTATTTTTGTGCCTGGCGCGGTGCGTAGTGGCATAGGATGGTTTTGAGGCTGAAGGCAGCAGGAAAGCCTGCAGCCCCCAGGTCTGTGCGGCTACACAAGCGGATCACAAAGATCTTTAGAACAAGGCATAGTTTTCCCTGCTGGCTCTTTGGGCGGGGGACCCATCTCCAGCCGTACGGCCATTTTTGCGCCTGGCCCGGCGCAAAGTGGGAAAGGGTGGCTTTGAGGCTGAAGGCAGCAGCAAAGCCCGCAGCCCCCAGGTCTGTGCGGCTACGAAAGCGGTTCCCAAAGAGCTTTAGAACAAGGCATAGTTTTCCCTGCTGGCTCTTTGGGCGGGAGACCCATCTCCAGCCATAGGCCATTTTTGTGCCTGGCGCGACGCCAAGTGGGAAAGGGTGTTGTCGAGGCTGAAGGCAGCAGGAAAGCCCGCAGCCCCCAGGTCTGTGGGGCCACACAAGCGGTTCCCAAAGAGCTTTAGAACAAGGCATAGTTTTCCCTGCTGGCTCTTTGGGCGGGGGACCCATCTCCAGCCGTATGGCCATTTTTGTGCCTGGCGCGGCGCCAAGTGGGAAAGGGTGGCTTTGAGGCTGAAGGCAGCAGCAAAGCCCACACCCCCAGGTCTGTGGGGCTACGCAAGCGGTTCCCAAAGAGCTTTAGAAAAAGGCATAGTTTTCCCTGCTGGCTCTTTGGGCGGGGGACCCATCTCCAGCCGTATGGCCATTTTTGTGCTTGATAGGGCGCCAAGTGGGAAAGGGTGGTTTTGACGCTGAAGGCAGCAGGAAAGCCCGCAGCCCCCAGGTCTGTGCGGCTACGCAAGCGGTTCCCAAAGAGCTTTAGAACAAGGCATAGTTTTCCCTGCTGGCTCTTTGGGCGGGGGACCCATCTCCAGCCGTATGGCCATTTTTGTGCCTGACGCGGCGCCAAGTGGGAAAGGGTGGTTTTGAGGCTGAAGGCAGCAGCAAAGCCTGCAGCCCCCAGGTCTGTGGGGCTATGCAAGCGGTTCCCAAAGAGCTTTAGAACAAGGCATAGTTTTCCCTGCTGGCTCTTTGGGCGGGGGACCCATCTCCAGTCGTATGGCTATTTCTATGCCTAGCGCGGTGCGTAGTGGGAAAGGGGGGTTTGAGGCTGAAGGCAGCAGGAAAGCCCGCAGCCCCCAGGTCTGTGGGACTACGCAAGCAGTTCCCAAAGAGCTTTAGAACAAGGCATAATTTTCCCTGCTGTCTCTTTGGGCGGGGGACCCATCTCCAGCCATAGGCCATTTTTGTGCCTGACGCGGTGCGTAGTGGGAAAGGGTGGTTTTGAGGCTGAAGGCAGCAGGAAAGCCCGCAGCCCCCACGTCTGTGGGGCCAAGCAAGCGGTTCATAAAGAGCTTTAGAACAAGGCATAGTTTTCCCTGCTGGCTCTTTGGGCGGGGGACCCATCTCCAGCCGTATGGCCATTTTTGTGCCTGGCGCGGTGCGTAGTGGGAAAGGGTGGTTTTGAGGCTGAAGGCAGCAGGAAAGCCCGCAGCCCCCAGGTCTGTGGGGCTACGCAAGCGGTTCCCAAAGAGCTTTAGAACAAGGCATAGTTTTCCCTGCTGGCTCTTTGGGCGGGGGACCCATCTCCAGCCGTATGGCCATTTTTGTGCCTGGCGCGGTGCCAAGTGGGTAAGGGTGGTGTCGAGGCTGAAGGCAGCAGCAAAGCCTGCAGCACCCAGGTCTGTGGGGCCAAGCAAGCGGTTCCCAAAGAGTTTTAGAACAAGGCATAGTTTTCCCTGCTGGCTCTTTGGGCATGGAACCCATCTCCAGCCGTATGGCCATTTTTGTCCCTGGCCCGGCGCCAAGTGGGAAAGGGTGGCTTTGAGGCTGAAGGCAGCAGGAAAGCCCGCAGCCCCCAGGTCTGTGGGGCTATGCAAGCGGTTCCCAAAGAGCTTTAGAACAAGGCATAGTTTTCCCTGCTGGCTCTTTTGGCAGGGGACCCATCTCCAGCCGTATGGCCATTTTTGTGCCTGGCCCGGCGCCAAGTGGGAAAGGGTGGCTTTGAGGCTGAAGGCAGCAGGAAAGCCCGCAGCCCCCAGGTGTGTGGGGCTACGCAAGCGGTTCCCAAAGAGCTTTAGAACAAGGCATAGTTTTCCCTGCTGGCTCTCTGGGCGGGGGACCCATCTCCAGCCGTATGGCCATTTTTGAGCCTGGAGCAGTGCCAAGTGGGAAAGGGTGGTGTCGAGGCTGAAGGCAGCAGGAAAGCCCGCAGCCCCCAGGTCTGTGGGGCTACGCAAGCAGTTCCCAAAGAGCTTTAGAACAAGGCATAATTTTCCCTGCTGGCTCTTTGGGCGGGGGACCCATCTCCAGCCATATGGCCATTTTTGTGCCTGGCGCAGCGCCAAGTGGGAAAGGGTGGTTTTGAGGCTGAAGGCAGCAGGAAAGCCCGCAGCCCCCACGTGTGTGGGGCTACGCAAGCGGTTCCCAAAGAGCTTTAGAACAAGGCATAGTTTTCCCTGCTGGCTCTTTGGGCATGGGACCCATCTCCAGCCATAGGCCATTTTTGTGCTTGATAGGGCGCCAAGTGGGAAAGGGTGCTGTCGAGGCTGAAGGCAGCAGGAAAGCCCGCAGCCCCCAGGTCTGTGCGGCTACGCAAGCGGTTCCCAAAGAGCTTTAGAACAAGGCATAGTTTTCCCTGCTGGCTCTCTGGGCGGGGGACCCATCTCCAGCCGTATGGCCATTTTTGTGCCTGATAGGGCGCCAAGTGGGAAAGGGTGGTGTCGAGGCTGAAGGCAGCAGCAAAGACTGCAGCCCCCACGTCTGTGGGGCCAAGCAAGCGGTTCCCAAAGAGCTTTAGAACAAGGCATAGTTTTCCCTGCTGGCTCTTTGGGCGGGGGACCCATCTCCAGCCACAGGCCATTTTTGTCCCTGGCCCGGCGCCCAGTGGGAAAGGGTGGCTTTGAGGCTTGAAGGCAGCAGGAAAGCCCGCAGCCCCCAGGTCTGTAGGGCTACGCAAGCGGTTCCCAAAGAGCTTTAGAACAAGGCATAGTTTTCCCTGCTGGATCTCTGGGCGGGGGACCCATCTCCAGCCGTATGGCCATTTTTGAGCCTGGCGCGGCGCCAGGTGGGAAAGGGTGGCTTTGAGGCTGAAGGCAGGAGCAAAGCCTGCAGCCCCCAGGTCTGTGGTGCTACGCAAGCGGTTCCCAAAGAGCTTTAGAACAAGGCATAGTTTTCCCAGCTGGCTCTTAGGGCATGGGACCCATCTCCAGCCATAGGCCATTTTTGTGCCTGGCACGAAGCCAAGTGGGAAAGGGTGCTGTCGAGGCTGAAGGCAGCAGGAAAGCCTGCAGCCCCCAGGTGTGTGGGGCTACGCAAGCGGTTCCCAAAGAGCTTTAGAACAAGGCATAGTTTTCCCTGCTGGCTCCTTGGGCGGGGGACCCATCTCCAGCCGTATGGCTATTTTTGTGCCTGGCGCGGTGCGTAGTGGCATAGGATGGTTTTGAGGCTGAAGGCAGCAGGAAAGCCTGCAGCCCCCAGGTCTGTGCGGCTACACAAGCGGATCACAAAGAGCTTTAGAACAAGGCATAGTTTTCACTGCTGGCTCTTTGGGCGGGGGACCCATCTCCAGCCGTATGGCTATTTTTGTGCCTGGCGCGGTGCGTAGTGGCATAGGATGGTTTTGAGGCTGAAGGCAGCAGGAAAGCCTGCAGCCCCCAGGTCTGTGCGGCTACACAAGCGGATCAGAAAGATCTTTAGAACAAGGCATAGTTTTCCCTGCTGGCTCTTTGGGCGGGGGACCCATCTCCAGCCGTACGGCCATTTTTGCGCCTGGCCCGGCGCAAAGTGGGAAAGGGTGGCTTTGAGGCTGAAGGCAGCAGCAAAGCCCGCAGCCCCCAGGTCTGTGCGGCTACGAAAGCGGTTCCCAAAGAGCTTTAGAACAAGGCATAGTTTTCCCTGCTGGCTCTTTGGGCGGGAGACCCATCTCCAGCCGTATGGCCATTTTTGTGCCTGGCGCGGCGCCAAGTGGGAAAGGGTGTTGTCGAGGCTGAAGGCAGCAGGAAAGCCCGCAGCCCCCAGGTCTGTGGGGCCACACAAGCGGTTCCCAAAGAGCTTTAGAACAAGGCATAGTTTTCCCTGCTGGCTCTTTGGGCGGGGGACCCATCTCCAGCCGTATGGCCATTTTTGTGCCTGGCCCGGCGCCAAGCGGGAAACGGTGGCTTTGAGGCTGAAGGCAGCAGCAAAGCCCGCAGCCCCCAGGTCTGTGGGGCTACGCAAGCAGTTCCCAAAGAGCTTTAGAACAAGGCATAGTTTTCCCTGCTGGCTCTTTAGGCATGGGACCCATCTCCATCCATAGGCCATTTTTGTGCCTGATAGGGCGCCAAGTGGGAAAGGGTTGCTTTGAGGCTGAAGACAGCAGGAAAGCCCGCAGCCCCCAGGTCTGTGGGGCTACGCAAGCGGTTCCCAAAGAGCTTTAGAACAAGGCATAGTTTTCCCTGCTGGCTCTTTGGGCGGGGGACCCATCTGCAGACATATGGCCATTTTTGTGCCTGGCACGACGCCAAGTGGGAAAGGGTGGCTTTGACGCTGAAGGCAGCAGGAAAGCCCGCAGCCCCCAGGTCTGTGGGGCTACGCAAGCGGATCAGAAAGATCTTTAGAACAAGGCATAGTTTTCCCTGCTGGCTCTTTGGGCGGGGGACCCATCTCCAGCCGTACGGCCATTTTTGCGCCTGGCCCGGCGCAAAGTGGGAAAGGGTGGCTTTGAGGCTGAAGGCAGCAGCAAAGCCCGCAGCCCCCTGGTCTGTGCGGCTACGAAAGCGGTTCCCAAAGAGCTTTAGAACAAGGCATAGTTTTCCCTGCTGGCTCTTTGGGCGGGAGACCCATCTCCAGCCGTATGGCCATTTTTGTGCCTGGCGCGGCGCCAAGTGGGAAAGGGTGTTGTCGAGGCTGAAGGCAGCAGGAAAGCCCGCAGCCCCCAGGTCTGTGGGGCCACACAAGCGGTTCCCAAAGAGCTTTAGAACAAGGCATAGTTTTCCCTGCTGGCTCTTTGGGCGGGGGACCCATCTCCAGCCGTATGGCCATTTTTGTGCCTGGCCCGGCGCCAAGCGGGAAACGGTGGCTTTGAGGCTGAAGGCAGCAGCAAAGCCCGCAGCCCCCAGGTCTGTGGGGCTACGCAAGCAGTTCCCAAAGAGCTTTAGAACAAGGCATAGTTTTCCCTGCTGGCTCTTTAGGCATGGGACCCATCTCCATCCATAGGCCATTTTTGTGCCTGATAGGGCGCCAAGTGGGAAAGGGTTGCTTTGAGGCTGAAGACAGCAGGAAAGCCCGCAGCCCCCAGGTCTGTGGGGCTACGCAAGCGGTTCCCAAAGAGCTTTAGAACAAGGCATAGTTTTCCCTGCTGGCTCTTTGGGCGGGGGACCCATCTGCAGACATATGGCCATTTTTGTGCCTGGCACGACGCCAAGTGGGAAAGGGTGGCTTTGACGCTGAAGGCAGCAGGAAAGCCCGCAGCCCCCAGGTCTGTGGGGCTACGCAAGCGGTTCCCAAAGAGCTTTAGAACAAGGCATAATTTTCCCTACTGGCTCTTTGGGCGGGAGACCCATCTCCAGCCATAGGCCATTTTTGTGCCTGGCGCGACGCCAAGTGGGAAAGGGTGTTGTCGAGGCTGAAGGCAGCAGGAAAGCCCGCAGCCCCCAGGACTGTGGGGCTACGCAAGCGGTTCCCAAAGAGCTTTAGAACAAGGCATAGTTTTCCCTGCTGGCTCTTTGGGCATGGGACCCATCTCCAGCCATAGGCCATTTTTGTGCCTGGCGCGACGCCAAATGGGAAAGGGTGGTGTCGAGGTTGAAGGCAGCAGGAAAGCCTGCAGCCCCCAGGTCTGTGGGGCTACACAAGCGGTTCCCAAAGAGCTTTAGAACAAGGCATAGTTTTCCCTGCTGGCTCTTTGGGCATGGGACCCATCTCCAGCCGTATGGCCATTTTTGTGCCTGGCGCGGCGCCAAGTGGGAAAGGGTGGTATTGAGGCTGAAGGCAGCAGGAAAGCCCGCAGCCCCCAGGTCTGTGGGGCTACGCAAGCGGTTCCCAAAGAGCTTTAGAACAAGGCATAGTTTTCCCTGCTGGCTCTTTGGGCGGGGGACCCATCTCCAGCCGTATGACCATTTTTGTGCCTAGCGCGGCGCCAAATGGGAAAGGGTGGCTTTGAGGCTGAAGGCAGCAGGAAAGTCTGCAGCCCCCAGGTCTGTGGGGCTACGCAAGCGGTTCCCAAAGAGCTTTAGAACAAGGCATAGTCTTCCCTGCTGGCTCTCTGGGCCGGGGACCCATCTCCAGCCATAGGCCATTTTTGTGCCTGGCGCAGTGCCAAGTGGGAAAGGGTGGTGTCGAGGCTGAAGGCAGCAGGAAAGCCCGCAGCCCCCAGGTCTGTGGGGCTACGCAAGCGTTTCCCAAAGAGCTTTAGAACAAGGCATAGTTTTCCCTGCTGGCTCTTTGGGCGGGGGACCCATCTCCAGCCATAGGCCATTTTTGTGCCTGGCGCGGCGCCAAGTGGGAAAGGGTGGTGTCGAGGCTGAAGGCAGCAGGAAAGCCTGCAGGCCCCACGTCTGTGGGGCTACGCAAGTGGTTCCCAAAGAGCTTTAGAACAAGGCATAGTTTTCCCTGCTGGCTCTTTGGGCGGGGGACCCGTATCCAGCCATAGGCCATTTTTGTGCCTGGCGCGGGGCCAAGTGGGAAAGGGTGGTGTCGAGGCTGAAGGCAGCAGGAAAGCCTGCAGCCCCCAGGTCTGTGGGGCTACGCAAGCGGTTCCCAAAGAGCTTTAGAACAAGGCATAGTTTTCCCTGCTGGCTCTTTGGGCGGGGGACCCATCTCCAGCCGTATGGCCATTTTTGTGCCTGGCCCGGCGCCAAGTGGGAAAGGGTGGTGTCGAGGCTGAAGGCAGCAGGAAAGCCCACAGCCCCCAGGTCTGTGGGGCTACGCAAGCGGTTCCCAAAGAGCTTTAGAACAAGGCATAGTTTTCCGTGCTGGCTCTTTGGGCGGGGGACCCATCTCCAGCCGTATGGCCATTTTTGTGCCTGGCGCGGTGCGTAGTGTGAAAGGGTGGTTTTGAGGCTGAAGGCAGCAGGAAAGCCTGCAGCCCACAGCTCTGTGGGGCCAAGGAAGCTGTTCCCAAAGAGCTTTAGAACAAGGCATAGTTTTCCGTGATGGCTCTTTGGGCATGGGACCCATCTCCAGCCATAGGCCATTTTTGTGCCTGGCGCGGTGCGTAGTGGGAAAGGGTGGCTTTGAGGCTGAAGGCAGCAGGAAAGTCTGCAGCCCCCAAGTCTCTTAGGCTATGCAAGCGGTTCCCAAAGAGCTTTAGAACAAGGCATAGTTTTCCCTGCTGGCTCTTTGGGCATGGAACCCATCTCCAGCCGTATGGCCATTTTTGTGCCTACCGCGGCGCCAAATGGGAAAGGGTGGCTTTGAGGCTGAAGGCAGCAGGAAAGCCTGCAGCCCCCAAGTCTCTTAGGCTATGCAAGCGGTTCCCAAAGAGCTTTAGAACAAGGCATAGTTTTCCCTGCTGGCTCTTTGGGCGGGGGACCCATCTAGAGCCGTATGGCCATTTTTGTGCCTGGCGCGGCGCCAAGTGGGAAAGGGTGTTGTCGAACATGAAGGCAGCAGGAAAGCCCACAGCCCCCAGGTCTGTGCGGCTACGAAAGCGGTTCCCAAAGAGCTTTAGAACAAGGCATAGTTTTCCCTGCTGGCTCTTTGGGCGGGGGACCCATCTCCAGCCATAGGCCATTTTTGTGCCTGGCGCGACGCCAAGTGGGAAAGGGTGGTGTCGAGGTTGAAGGCAGCAGGAAAGCCTGCAGCCCCCAGGTCTGTGGGGCTACGCAAGCGGTTCCCAAAGAGCTTTAGAACAAGGCATAGTTTTCCGTGCTGGCTCCTTGGGCGGGGGACCCATCTCCAGCCGTATGGCCATTTTTTTGCCTGGCGCGGCGCCCAGTGGGAAAGGGTGGTGTCGAGGCTGAAGGCAGCAGGAAAGCCCGCAGCTCCCAGGTCTGTGGAGCTACGCAAGTGGTTCCCAAAGAGCTTTAGAACAAGGCATAGTTTTCCTTGCTGGCTCTTTGGGCAGGGGACCCATCTCCAGCCATGTGGCCATTTTTGTGCCTGATGCGGTGTCCAGTGGAAAAGGGTGGCTTTGAGGTTGAAGGCAGCAGCAAAGCCTGCAGCCCCCAGGTCTGTGGGGCTACGCAAGCGGTTCCCAAAGAGCTTTAGAACAAGGCATAGTTTTCCCTGCTGGCTCTTTGGGCGGGGGACCCATCTCCAGCTGTATGGCCATTTTTGTGCCTGGCGCGGTGCCAAGTGGGAAAGGGTGGTGTCGAGTCTGAAGGCAGCAGGAAAGCCCGCAGCCCCCAGGTCTGTGGGGCTACGCAAGCAGTTCCCAAAGAGCTTTAGAACAAATCATAGTTTTCCCTGCTTGTTCTTTGGGCGGGGGACCCATCTCCAGCCGTATGGCCATTTTTGTGCCTGGCGCGGCGCCAAGTAGGAATGGGTGGTGTCGAGTCTGAAGGCAGCAGGAAAGCCTGCAGCCCCCAGGTCTGTGGGGCTACGCAAGCGGTTCCCAAAGAGCTTTAGAACAAGGCATAGTTTTCCCTGCTGGCTCTTTGGGCGGGGGACCCATCTCCAGCCGTATGGCCATTTTTGTGCCTGGCGCGGTGCGTAGTGTGAAAGGGTGGTTTTGAGGCTGAAGGCAGCAGGAAAGCCTGCAGACCACAGCTCTGTGGGGCCAAGGAAGCTGTTCCCAAAGAGCTTTAGAACAAGGCATAGTTTTCCGTGATGGCTCTTTGGGCATGGGACCCATCTCCAGTCATAGGCCATTTTTGTGCCTGGCGCGGTGCGTAGTGGGAAAGGGTGGCTTTGAGGCTGAAGGCAGCAGGAAAGCCCGCAGCCCCCAGGTCTGTGGGGCTACGCAAGCGGTTCCCAAAGAGCTTTAGAAGAAGGCATAGTTTTCCTTGCTGGCTCTTTGGGCATGGGACCCATCTCCAGCCATAGGCCATTTTTGTGCCTGGCCCGGCGCCAAGTGGGAAAGGGTGGTGTCGAGGCTGAAGGCAGCAGGAAAGTCTGCAGCCCCCAAGTCTCTTAGGCTATGCAAGCGGTTCCCAAAGAGCTTTAGAACAAGGCATAGTTTCCGCTGCTTGTTCTTTGGGCGGGGGACCCATCTCCAGCCATAGGCCATTTTTGTGCCTGGCGCAGTGCCAAGTGGGAAAGGGTGCTGTCGAGCCTGAAGGCAGCAGGAAAGCCTGCAGCCCCCAGGTCTGTGGGGCTACGCAAGCGGTTCCCAAAGAGCTTTAGAACAAGGCATAGTTTTCCCTGCTGGCTCTTTGGGCGGGGGACCCATCTCCAGCCGTATGGCCATTTTTGTGCCTGGCGCGGCGCCAAGTGGGAAAGGGTGTTGTCGAACATGAAGGCAGAAGGAAAGCCCACAGCCCCCAGGTGTGTGGGGCTACGCAAGCGGTTCCCAAAGAGCTTTAGAACAAGGCATAGTTTTCCCTGCTGGCTCTTTGGGCGGGGGACCCATCTCCAGCCATAGGCCATTTTTGTGCCTGGCGCGGCGCCAAGTGGGAAAGGGTGGTTTTGAGGCTGAAGGCAGCAGGAAAGCCCGCAGCCCCCAGGTCTGTGGGGCTACGCAAGCGGTTCCCAAAGAGCTTTAGAACAAGGCATAGTTTTCCCTGCTGGCTCTTTGGGCGGGGGACCCATCTCCAGCCGTATGGCTTTTTTTGTGCCTGGCGTGGCGCCAAGTGGGAAAGGGTGGTGTCGAGGCTGAAGGCAGCAGGAAAGCCCGCAGCCCCCAGGTCTGTGTGGCTACGCAAGCGGTTCCCAAAGAGCTTTAGAACAAGGCATAGTTTTCCCTGCTGGCTCTTTGGGCGGGGGACCCATCTCCAGCCGTATGGCCATTTTTGTGCCTGGCGCGGTGCGTAGTGTGAAAGGGTGGTTTTGAGGCTGAAGGCAGCAGGAAAGCCTGCAGACCACAGCTCTGTGGGGCCAAGGAAGCTGTTCCCAAAGAGCTTTAGAACAAGGCATAGTTTTCCGTGATGGCTCTTTGGGCATGGGACCCATCTCCAGTCATAGGCCATTTTTGTGCCTGGCGCGGTGCGTAGTGGGAAAGGGTGGCTTTGAGGCTGAAGGCAGCAGGAAAGCCCGCAGCCCCCAGGTCTGTGGGGCTACGCAAGCGGTTCCCAAAGAGCTTTAGAAGAAGGCATAGTTTTCCTTGCTGGCTCTTTGGGCATGGGACCCATCTCCAGCCATAGGCCATTTTTGTGCCTGGCCCGGCGCCAAGTGGGAAAGGGTGGTGTCGAGGCTGAAGGCAGCAGGAAAGTCTGCAGCCCCCAAGTCTCTTAGGCTATGCAAGCGGTTCCCAAAGAGCTTTAGAACAAGGCATAGTTTCCGCTGCTTGTTCTTTGGGCGGGGGACCCATCTCCAGCCATAGGCCATTTTTGTGCCTGGCGCAGTGCCAAGTGGGAAAGGGTGCTGTCGAGCCTGAAGGCAGCAGGAAAGCCTGCAGCCCCCAGGTCTGTGGGGCTACGCAAGCGGTTCCCAAAGAGCTTTAGAACAAGGCATAGTTTTCCCTGCTGGCTCTTTGGGCGGGGGACCCATCTCCAGCCGTATGGCCATTTTTGTGCCTGGCGCGGCGCCAAGTGGGAAAGGGTGTTGTCGAACATGAAGGCAGAAGGAAAGCCCACAGCCCCCAGGTGTGTGGGGCTACGCAAGCGGTTCCCAAAGAGCTTTAGAACAAGGCATAGTTTTCCCTGCTGGCTCTTTGGGCGGGGGACCCATCTCCAGCCATAGGCCATTTTTGTGCCTGGCGCGGCGCCAAGTGGGAAAGGGTGGTTTTGAGGCTGAAGGCAGCAGGAAAGCCCGCAGCCCCCAGGTCTGTGGGGCTACGCAAGCGGTTCCCAAAGAGCTTTAGAACAAGGCATAGTTTTCCCTGCTGGCTCTTTGGGCGGGGGACCCATCTCCAGCCGTATGGCTTTTTTTGTGCCTGGCGTGGCGCCAAGTGGGAAAGGGTGGTGTCGAGGCTGAAGGCAGCAGGAAAGCCCGCAGCCCCCAGGTCTGTGTGGCTACGCAAGCGGTTCCCAAAGAGCTTTAGAACAAGGCATAGTTTTCCCTGCTGGCTCTTTGGGCGGGGGACCCATCTCCAGCCGTATGGCCATTTTTGTGCCTGGCCCGGCGCGAAGCGGGAAAGGGTGGCTTTGAGGCTGAAGGCAGCAGCAAAGCCCGCAGCCCCCAGGTCTGTGGGGCTACGCAAGCGGTTCCCAAAGAGCTTTAGAACAAGGCATAGTTTTCCCTGCTGGCTCTTTGGGCGGGGGACCCATCTCCAGCCGTATGGCCATTTTTGTGCCTGGCACGGCGCCAAGTGGGAAAGGGTGGTGTCGAGGCTGAAGGCAGCAGGAAAGTCCACAGCCCCCAGGTCTGTGGGGCTATGCAAGCGGTTCCCAAAGAGCTTTAGAACAAGGCATAGTTTTACCTGCTGGCTCTTTGGGCATGGGACCCATCTCCACCCATAGGCCATTTTTCTGCCTGGCGCGACGCCAAGTGGGAAAGGGTGCTGTCGAGGCTGAAGGCAGCAGGAAAGCCTGCAGCCCCCAGGTCTGTGGGGCTACGCAAGCGGTTCCCAAAGAGCTTTAGAACAAGGCATAGTTTTCCCTGCTGGCTCTCTGGGCGGGGGACCCATCTCCAGCCATAGGCTGTTTTTGTGCCTGGCGCGGCGCCAAGTGGGAAAGGGTGGCTTTGAGGCTGAAGGCAGCAGCAAAGCCTGCAGCCCCCACGTCTGTGGGGCCACGCAAGCGGTTCCCAAAGAGCTTTAGAACAAGGCATAGTTTTCCTTGCTGGGTCTTTGGGCATGGGACCGATCTCCAGCCATAGGCCATTTTTTTGCCTGATGGAGTGCCAAGTGGGAAAGGGTGGCTTTGAGGCTGAAGGCAGCAGGAAAGCCTGCAGCCCCCAGGTCTGTGGGGCTACGCAAGCGGTTCCCAAAGAGCTTTAGAACAAGGCATAGTTTTCCTTGCTGGCTCTTTGGGCATGGGACCCATCTCCAGCCATAGGCCATTTTTGTGCCTGATGCGGCGCCAAGTGGGAAAGGGTGGCTTTGAGGCTGAAGGCAGCAGGAAAGCCCGCAGCCCCCAGGTCTGTGCGGCTACGCAAGCGGTTCCCAAAGAGCTTTAGAACAAGGCATAATTTTCCTTGCTGGCTCTCTGGGCGGGGGACCCATCTCCAGCCGTATGGCCATTTTTGTGCCTAGCACGACGCCAAGTGGGAAAGGGTGGCTTTGAGGCTGAAGGCAGCAGCAAAGCCTGCAGCCCCCAGGTCTGTGGGGCCAAGCAAGCGGTTCCCAAAGAGCTTTAGAACAAGGCATAGTTTTCCCTGCTGGGTCTTTGGGCATGGGACCCATCTCCAGCCATAGGCCATTTTTGTGCCTGGCGCGACGCCAAGTGGGAAAGGGTGGCTTTGAGGCTGAAGGCAGCAGGAAAGCCCGCAGCCCCCAGGTCTGTGCGGCTACGCAAGCGGTTCCCAAAGAGCTTTAGAACAAGGCATAATTTTCCTTGCTGGCTCTCTGGGCGGGGGACCCATCTCCAGCCGTATGGCCATTTTTGTCCCTGGCCCGGCGCCAAGTGGGAAAGGGTGGTGTCGAGGCTGAAGGCAGCAGGAAAGCCCGCAGCCCCCAGGTCTGTGGGGCTACGCAAGCGGTTCCCAAAGAGCTTTAGAACAAGGCATAGTTTTCCCTGCTGGCTCTTTGGGCGGGGGACCCATCTCCAGCCGTATGGCCATTTTTGTGCTTGGCGCGGCGCCAAGTGGGAAAGGGTGATGTCGAGGCTGAAGGCAGCAGGAAAGCCCACAGCCCCCAGGTCTGTGGGGCTACGCAAGTGGTTCCCAAAGAGCTTTAGAACAAGGCATAGTTTTCCCTGCTAGCTCTTTGGGCGGGGGACCCATCTCCAGCCGTATGGCCATTTTTGTGCCTGGCGCGGTGCGTAGTGGGAAAGGGTGGTTTTGAGGCTGAAGGCAGGAGGAAAGCCTGCAGCCCCCAGGTCTGTGGGGCCAAGCAAGCGGTTCCCAAAGAGCTTTAGAACAAGGCATAGTTTTCCCTGCTGGCTCTTTGGGCATGGGACCCATCTCCATCCATAGGCCATTTTTGTGCCTGATAGGGCGCAAAGTGGGAAAGGGTGGCTTTGAGGTTGAAGGCAGCAGGAAAGCCTGCAGCCCCCAGGTCTGTGGGGCTACGCAAGCGGTTCCCAAAGAGCTTTAGAAGAAGGCA
This sequence comes from Rissa tridactyla, assembly GCF_028500815.1. Classification (NCBI taxonomy): domain Eukaryota; kingdom Metazoa; phylum Chordata; class Aves; order Charadriiformes; family Laridae; genus Rissa; species Rissa tridactyla. Next base: position 76,916 of record NW_026529466.1, on the reverse strand, counting down.
TAGTTTTCCCTGCTGGCTCTTTGGACGGGGGACCCATTTCCAGCCGTATGGCCATTTTTGTGCCTGGCGCGGTGCGTAGTGGTAAAGGGTGGTTTTGACGCTGAAGGCAGCAGGAAAGCCCGCAGCCCCCAGGTCTGTGCGGCTACGCAAGCGGTTCCCAAAGAGCTTTAGAACAAGGCATAGTTTTCCCTGCTGGCTCTTTGGGCGGGGGACCCATCTCCAGCCGTATGGCCATTTTTGTCCCTGGCCCGGCGCCAAGTGGGAAAGGGTGGTGTCGAGGCTGAAGGCAGCAGCAAAGCCTGCAGCCCCCAGGTCTGTGGGCCCAAGCAAGCGGTTCCCAAAGAGCTTTAGAACAAGGCATAGTTTTCCCTGCTGGCTCTTTGGGCATGGGACCCATCTGCAGCCATAGGCCATTTTTGTGCCTGGCGCGGCGCCAAGTGGGAAAGGGTGGCTTTGAGGCTGAAGGCAGCAGGAAAGCCTGCAGCCCCCAGGTCTGTGGGGCTACGCAAGCAGTTCCCAAAGAGCTTTAGAACAAGGCATAATTTTCCCTGCTGGCTCTCTGGGCGGGGGACCCATCTCCAGCCATAGGCCATTTTTGTGCCTGGCGCGGCGCCAAGTGGGAAAGGGTGCTGTCGAGGCTGAAGGCAGCAGCAAAGCCTGCAGCCCCCAGGTCTGTGGGGCTATGCAAGCGGTTCCCAAAGAGCTTTAGAACAAGGCATAGTTTTCCCTGCTGGCTCTTTGGGCGGGGGACCCATCTGCAGCCATAGGCCATTTTTGTGCCTGGCGCGGCGCCAAGTGGGAAAGGGTGGCTTTGAGGCTGAAGGCAGCAGGAAAGCCTGCAGCCCCCAGGTCTCTGGGGCTACGCAAGCAGTTCCCAAAGAGCTTTAGAACAAGGCATAGTTTTCCCTGCTGGCTCTCTGGGCGGGGGACCCATCTCCAGCCATAGGCCATTTTTGTGCCTGATGCAGCGCCAAGTGGGAAAGGGTGGCTTTGAGGCTGAAGGCAGCATGAAAGCCTGCAGCCCCCAGGTCTGTGGGGCTATGGAAGCGGTTCCCAAAGAGCTTTAGAACAAGGCATAGTTTTCCCTGCTGGCTCCTTGGTCTGGAGACCCATCTCCAGCCATAGGCCATTTTTGTGCCTGGCGCATTGCCAAGTGGGAAAGGGTGGTTTTGAGGGTGAAGGCAGCAGGAAAGCCTGCAGCCCCCAGGTCTGTGGGGCTACGCAAGCTGTTCCCAAAGAGCTTTAGAACAAGGCATAGTTTTCCCTGCTGGCTCTTTGGGCGGGGGACCCATCTCCAGCCGTATGGCCATTTTTGTGCCTGGCGCGGCGCCAAGTGGGAAGGGTGTTGTCGAACATGAAGGCAGAAGGAAAGCCCACAGCCCCCAGGTGTGTGCGGCTACGCAAGCGGTTCCCAAAGAGCTTTAGAACAAGGCATAGTTTTCCCTGCTTGTTCTTTGGTCGGGGGACCCATCTCCAGCCATAGGCCATTTTTTTTGCCTGGCGCGACGCCAAGTGGGAAAGGGTGGCTTTGAGGCTGAAGGCAGCAGGAGAGCCTGCAGCCCCCAGGTCTGTGGGGCTACGCAAGCGGTTCCCAAAGAGCTTTAGAACAAGGCATAGTTTTCCCTGCTGGCTCTTTGGGCGGGGGACCCATCTCCAGCCATAGGCCATTTTTGTGCCTGGCGCGACGCCAAGTGGGAAAGGGTGGTGTCGAGGTTGAAGGCAGCAGGAAAGCCTGCAGCCCCCAGGTCTGTGGGGCTACGCAAGCGGTTCCCAAAGAGCTTTAGAACAAGGCATAGTTTTCCCTGCTGGCTCCTTGGGCGGGGGACCCATCTCCAGCCGTATGGCCATTTTTGTGCCTGGCGCGGCGCCCAGTGGGAAAGGGTGGTGTCGAGGCTGAAGGCAGCAGGAAAGCCCGCAGCTCCCAGGTCTGTGGAGCTACGCAAGTGGTTCCCAAAGAGCTTTAGAACAAGGCATAGTTTTCCTTGCTGGCTCTTTGGGCAGGGGACCCATCTCCAGCCATATGGCCATTTTTGTGCCTGATGCGGCGTCCAGTGGAAAAGGGTGGCTTTGAGGCTGAAGGCAGCAGCAAAGCCTGCAGCCCCCAGGTCTGTGGGGCTACGCAAGCGGTTCCCAAAGAGCTTTAGAACAAGGCATAGTTTTCCCTGCTGGCTCTTTGGGCGGGGGACCCATCTCCAGCCGTATGGCCATTTTTGTGCCTGGCGCGGCGCCAAGTGGGAAAGGGTGGCTTTGAGGCTGAAGGCAGCAGGAAAGCCCGCAGCCCCCAGGTCTGTGGGGCTACGCAAGCGGTTCCCAAAGAGCTTTAGAAGAAGGCATAGTTTTCCCTGCTGGCTCTTTGGGCGGGGGACCCATCTCCAGCCGTATGGCCATTTTTGTGCCTAGCGCGGCGCCAAGTGGGAAAGGGTGGTTTTGAGGCTGAAGGCAGCAGGGAACCCGCAGCCCCCAGGTCTGTGGTGCTACGCAAGCGGTTCCCAAAGAGCTTTAGAACAAGGCATAGTTTTCCCTGCTGGCTCTCTGGGCGGGGGACCCATCTCCAGCCGTATGGCCATTTTTGTGCCTGGCACGGCGCCAAGTGGGAAAGGGTGGTGTCGAGGCTGAAGGCAGCAGCAAAGCCCGCAGCCCCCAGGTCTGTAGGGCTACGCAAGGGGTTCCCAAAGAGCTTTAGAACAAGGCATAGTTTTCCCTGCTGGCTCTTTGGGCGGGGGACCCATCTCCAGCCGTATGGCCATTTTTCAGCCTGGCGCGGCGCCAAGTGGGAAAGGGTGGCTTTGAGGTTGAAGGCAGGAGCAAAGCCTGCAGCCCTAAGGTCTGTGGGGCTACGCAAGCGGTTCCCAAAGAGCTTTAGAACAAGGCATAGTTTTCCCTGCTAGCTCTTAGGGCATGGGACCCATCTCCAGCCATAGGCCATTTTTCTGCCTGGCGCGGTGCGTAGTGGGAAAGGATGGTTTTGAGGCTGAAGGCAGCAGGAAAGCCTGCAGCCCCCAGGTCTGTGGGGCCAAGCAAGCGGTTCCCAAAGAGCTTTAGAACAAGGCATAGTTTTCCCTGATGGCTCTTTGGGCATGGGACCCATCTCCAGCCATAGGCCATTTTTGTGCCTGATAGGGCGCCAAGTGGGAAAGGGTGGCTTTGAGGCTGAAGGCAGCAGGAAAGCCTGTAGCCCCAGGTCTGTGGGGCTACGCAAGCGGTTCCCAAAGAGCTTTAGAACAAGGCATAGTTTTCCCTGCTGGCTCTTTGGGCGGGGGACCCATCTCCAGCCGTATGGCCATTTTTGTGCCTGGCGCGGTGCGTAGTGGGAAAGGGTGGTTTTGACGCTGAAGGCAGCAGGAAAGCCCGCAGCCCCCAGGTCTGTGGGGCTACGCAAGCGGTTCCCAAAGAGCTTTAGAACAAGGCATAGTTTTCCCTGCTGGCTCTTTGGGCGGGGGACCCATCTCCAGCCGTATGGCCATTTTTGTGCCTAGCGCGGCGCCAAGTGGGAAAGGGTGGTGTCGAGGCTGAAGGCAGCAGGAAAGCCCGCAGCCCCCAGGTCTGTGGGGCTACGCAAGCGGTTCCCAAAGAGCTTTAGAACAAGGCATAGTTTTCCCTGCTGGCTCTTTGGGCGGGGGGACCCATCTCCAGCCGTATGGCCATTTTTGTGCCTGGCACGGCGCCAAGTGGGAAAGGGTGGTGTCGAGGCTGAAGGCAGCAGCAAAGCCCGCAGCCCCCAGGTCTGTAGGGCTACGCAAGCGGTTCCCAAAGAGCTTTAGAACAAGGCATAGTTTTCCCTGCTGTCTCTTTGGGCGGGGGACCCATCTCCAGCCGTATGGCCATTTTTGTGCCTGGCGCGGTGCCAAGTGGGAAAGGGTGGCTTTGAGGCTGAAGGCAGGAGCAAAGCCTGCAGCCCTAAGGTCTGTGTGGCTACGCAAGCGGTTCCCAAAGAGCTTCAGAACAAGGCATAGTTTTCCCTGCTGGCTCTTTGGGCATGGGACCCATCTCCAGCCATAGGCCATTTTTGTGCCTGGCGCGGTGCCAAGTGGGAAAGGGTGGTGTCGAGTCTGAAGGCAGCAGGAAAGCCTGCAGCCCCCAGGTCTGTGGGGCTACGCAAGCGGTTCCCAAAGAGCTTTAGAACAATGCATAGTTTTCCTTGCTGGGTCTTTGGGCATGGGACCCATCTCCAGCCATAGGCCATTTTTGTGCCTGGCGCGGTGCGTAGTGGGAAAGGGTGGCTTTGAGGCTGAAGGCAGCAGGAAAGCCTGCAGCCCCCAGGTCTGTGCGGCTACGCAAGCGGTTCCCAAAGAGCTTTAGAACAAGGCCTAGTTTTCCCTGCTGGCTCTTTGGGCGGGGGACCCATCTCCAGCCATAGACCATTTTTGTGCCTAGCGCGGCGCCAAGTGGGAAAGGGTGGTGTCGAGGCTGAAGGCAGCAGGAGAGCCTGCAGCCCCCAGGTCTGTGGGGCTACGCAAGCGGTTCCCAAAGAGCTTTAGAACAAGGCATAGTTTTCCCTGCTGGCTCTTTGGGCGGGGGGACCCATCTCCAGCCGTATGGCCATTTTTGAGCCTGGCGCGGCGCCAAGTGGGAAATGGTGGTTTTGAGGCTGAAGGCAGCAGGAAAGCCCGCAGCCCCCACGTCTGTCTGTGTGGCTACGCAAGCGGGTTCCCAAAGAGCTTTAGAACAAGGCGTAGTTTTCACTGCTGGCTCTTTGGGCGTGGGACCCATCTCCAGCCGTATGGCCATTTTTGTGCCTGGCCTGGCGCGAAGCGGGAAAGGGTGGCTTTGAGGCTGAAGGCAAGCAGCAAAGCCCACAGCCCCCAGGTCTGTGGGGCTACGCAAGCGGTTCCCAAAGAGCTTTAGAACAAGGCATAGTTTTCCCTGCTGGCTCTTTGGGCGGGGGACCCATCTCCAGCCGTATGGCCATTTTTGTGCCTGGCACGGCGCCAAGTGGGAAAGGGTGGCTTTGAGGCTGAAGGCAGCAGGAAAGCCCACAGCCCCCAGGTCTGTGGGGCTATGCAAGCGGTTCCCAAAGAGCTTTAGAACAAGGCATAGTTTTCCCTGATGGCTCTTTGGGCATGGGACCCATCTCCACCCATAGGCCATTTTTGTGCCTGGCGCCGCGCCAAGTGGGAAAGGGTGCTGTCGAGGCTGAAGGCAGCAGGAAAGCCTGCAGCCCCCAGGTCTGTGCGGCTACGCAAGCGGTTCCCAAAGAGCTTTAGAACAAGGCATAGTTTTCCCTGCTGGCTCTTTTGGCATGGGACCCATCTCCAGCCGTATGGCAATTTTTGTGCCTGGCCCGGCGCCAAGTGGGAAAGGGTGGTTTTGAGGCTGAAGGCAGCAGGAAAGCCTGCAGGCCCCACGTCTGTGGGGGCTACGCAAGCGGTTCCCAAAGAGCTTTAGAACAAGGCATAGTTTTCCTTGCTGGGCCTTTGGGCATGGGACCCATTTCCAGCCGTATGGCCATTTTTGTGCCTGATGCGGCGCCAAGTGGGAAAGGGTGGCTTTGAGGTTGAAGGCAGCAGGAAAACCCGCAGCCCCCAGGTCTGTGGGGCTACGCAAGTGGTTCCCAAATAGCTTTAGAACAAGGCATAGTTTTCCCTGCTGGCTCTTCGGGCGGGGGACCCATCTCCAGCCGTATGGCCATTTTTGTGCCTGATGGGGCGCCAAGTGGGAAAGGGTGGCTTTGAGGCTGAAGGCAGCAGGAAAGCCCGCAGCCCCCCAGGTCTGTGGGGCTATGCAAGCGGTTCCCAAAGAGCTTTAGAACAAGGCATAGTTTTCCCTGCTGGCTCTTTGGACGGGGGACCCATCTCCAGCCGTATGGCCATTTTTGTGCCTGGCGCGGCGCCCAGTGGGAAAGGGTGGTGTCGAGGCTGAAGGCAGCAGGAAAGCCCGCAGCCCCCAGATCTTTGGGGCTACGCAAGCGGTTCCCAAAGAGCTTTAGAACAAGGCATAGTTTTCCCTGCTGGCTCTTTGGGCGGGGGACCCATCTCCAGCCGTATGGCCATTTTTGTGCCTGGCACGGCGCCAAGTGGGAAAGGGTGGTGTCGAGGCTGAAGGCAGCAGGAAAGCCCGCAGCCCCCATGTCTGTAGGGCTACGCAAGCGGTTCCCAAAGAGCTTTAGAACAAGGCATAGTTTTCCCTGCTGGCTCTCTGGGCGGGGGACCCATCTCCAGCCATAGACCATTTTTGTGCCTAGCGCGGCGCCAAGTGGGAAAGGGTGGCTTTGAGGCTGAAGGCAGCAGCAAAGCCTGCAGGCCCCACGTCTGTGGGGCCACGCAAGCGGTTCCCAAAGAGCTTTAGAACAAGGCATAGTTTTCCTTGCTGGGTCTTTGGGCATGGGACCGATCTCCAGCCATAGGCCATTTTTTTGCCTGATGGAGTGCCAAGTGGGAAAGGGTGGCTTTGAGGCTGAAGGCAGCAGGAAAGCCTGCAGCCCCCAGGTCTGTGGGGCTACGCAAGCGGTTCCCAAAGAGCTTTAGAACAAGGCATAGTTTTCCCTGCTGTCTCTTTGGGCGGGGGACCCATCTCCAGCCGTATGGCCATTTTTGTGCCTGGCACGGCGCCAAGTGGGAAAGGGTGGTGTCGAGGCTGAAGGCAGCAGCAAAGCCCGCAGCCCCCACGTCTGTGGGGCCAAGCAAGCGGTTCCCAAAGAGCTTTAGAACAAGGCATAGTTTTCCCTGCTGTCTCTTTGGGCGGGGGACCCATCTCCAGCCGTATGGCCATTTTTGTGCCTGGCGCGGTGCCAAGTGGGAAAGGGTGGCTTTGAGGCTGAAGGCAGGAGCAAAGCCTGCAGCCCTAAGGTCTGTGTGGCTAGGCAAGCGGTTCCCAAAGAGCTTCAGAACAAGGCATAGTTTTCCCTGCTGGCTCTTTGGGCATGGGACCCATCTCCAGCCATAGGCCATTTTTGTGCCTGGCGCGGTGCCAAGTGGGAAAGGGTGGTGTCGAGTCTGAAGGCAGCAGGAAAGCCTGCAGCCCCCAGGTCTGTGCGGCTACGCAAGCGGTTCCCAAAGAGCTTTAGAACAAGGCCTAGTTTTCCCTGCTGGCTCTTTGGGCGGGGGACCCATCTCCAGCCATAGACCATTTTTGTGCCTAGCGCGGCGCCAAGTGGGAAAGGGTGGTTTTGAGGCTGAAGGCAGCAGGAGAGCCTGCAGCCCCCAGGTCTGTGGGGCTACGCAAGCGGTTCCCAAAGAGCTTTAGAACAAGGCATAGTTTTCCCTGCTGGCTCTTTGGGCGGGGGACCCATCTCCAGCCGTATGGCCATTTTTGAGCCTGGCGCGGCGCCAAGTGGGAAAGGGTGGTTTTGAGGCTGAAGGCAGCAGGAAAGCCCGCAGCCCCCAGGTCTGTGTGGCTACGCAAGCGGTTCCCAAAGAGCTTTAGAACAAGGCGTAGTTTTCACTGCTGGCTCTTTGGGCGTGGGACCCATCTCCAGCCGTATGGCCATTTTTGTGCCTGGCCTGGCGCGAAGCGGGAAAGGGTGGCTTTGAGGCTGAAGGCAGCAGCAAAGCCCACAGCCCCCAGGTCTGTGGGGCTACGCAAGCGGTTCCCAAAGAGCTTTAGAACAAGGCATAGTTTTCCCTGCTGGCTCTTTGGGCGGGGGACCCATCTCCAGCCGTATGGCCATTTTTGTGCCTGGCACGGCGCCAAGTGGGAAAGGGTGGTGTCGAGGCTGAAGGCAGCAGGAAAGCCCACAGCCCCCAGGTCTGTGGGGCTATGCAAGCGGTTCCCAAAGAGCTTTAGAACAAGGCATAGTTTTCCCTGATGGCTCTTTGGGCATGGGACCCATCTCCAGCCATAGGCCATTTTTGTGCCTGGCGCCGCGCCAAGTGGGAAAGGGTGCTGTCGAGGCTGAAGGCAGCAGGAAAGCCTGCAGCCCCCAGGTCTGTGCGGCTACGCAAGCGGTTCCCAAAGAGCTTTAGAACAAGGCATAGTTTTCCCTGCTGGCTCTTTTGGCATGGGACCCATGTCCAGCCGTATGGCAATTTTTGTGCCTGGCCCGGCGCCAAGTGGGAAAGGGTGGTTTTGAGGCTGAAGGCAGCAGGAAAGCCTGCAGGCCCCACGTCTGTGGGGCTACGCAAGCGGTTCCCAAAGAGCTTTAGAACAAGGCATAGTTTTCCTTGCTGGGCCTTTGGGCATGGGACCCATTTCCAGCCGTATGGCCATTTTTGTGCCTGATGCGGCGCCAAGTGGGAAAGGGTGGCTTTGAGGTTGAAGGCAGCAGGAAAACCCGCAGCCCCCAGGTCTGTGGGGCTACGCAAGTGGTTCCCAAATAGCTTTAGAACAAGGCATAGTTTTCCCTGCTGTCTCTCTGGGCGGGGGACCCATCTCCAGCCGTATGGCCATTTTTGTGCCTGATGGGGCGCCAAGTGGGAAAGGGTGGTTTTGAGGCTGAAGGCAGCAGGAAAGCCCGCAGCCCCCAGGTCTGTGGGGCTATGCAAGCGGTTCCCAAAGAGCTTTAGAACAAGGCATAGTTTTCCCTGCTGGCTCTTTGGACGGGGGACCCATCTCCAGCCGTATGGCCATTTTTGTGCCTGGCGCGGCGCCAAGTGGGAAAGGGTGGTGTCGAGGCTGAAGGCAGCAGGAAAGCCCGCAGCCCCCAGATCTTTGGGGCTACGCAAGCGGTTCCCAAAGAGCTTTAGAACAAGGCATAGTTTTCCCTGCTGGCTCTTTGGGCGGGGGACCCATCTCCAGCCGTATGGCCATTTTTGTGCCTGGCACGGCGCCAAGTGGGAAAGGGTGGTGTCGAGGCTGAAGGCAGCAGGAAAGCCCGCAGCCCCCATGTCTGTAGGGCTACGCAAGCGGTTCCCAAAGAGCTTTAGAACAAGGCATAGTTTTCCCTGCTGGCTCTCTGGGCGGGGGACCCATCTCCAGCCATAGACCATTTTTGTGCCTAGCGCGGCGCCAAGTGGGAAAGGGTGGCTTTGAGGCTGAAGGCAGCAGCAAAGCCTGCAGGCCCCACGTCTGTGGGGCCACGCAAGCGGTTCCCAAAGAGCTTTAGAACAAGGCATAGTTTTCCTTGCTGGCTCTTTGGGCATGGGACCCATCTCCAGCCATAGGCCATTTTTTTGCCTGATGGAGTGCCAAGTGGGAAAGGGTGGCTTTGAGGCTGAAGGCAGCAGGAAAGCCTGCAGCCCCCAGGTCTGTGGGGCTACGCAAGCGGTTCCCAAAGAGCTTTAGAACAAGGCATAATTTTCCTTGCTGGCTCTTTGGGCATGGGACCCATCTCCAGCCATAGGCCATTTTTGTGCCTGATGCGGCGCCAAGTGGGAAAGGGTGGCTTTGAGGCTGAAGGCAGCAGGAAAGGCCGCAGCCCCCAGGTCTGTGCGGCTACGCAAGCGGTTCCCAAAGAGCTTTAGAACAAGGCATAATTTTCCTTGCTGGCTCTCTGGGCGGGGGACCCATCTCCAGCCGTATGGCCATTTTTGTGCCTAGCGCGACGCCAAGTGGGAAAGGGTGGCTTTGAGGCTGAAGGCAGCAGCAAAGCCTGCAGCCCCCAGGTCTGTGGGGCTACGCAAGCGGTTCCCAAAGAGCTTTAGAACAAGGCATAGTTTTCCCTGCTGGCTCTTTGGGCATGGGACCCATCTCCAGCCATAGGCCATTTTTGTGCCTGGCGCGACGCCAAGTGGGAAAGGGTGGCTTTGAGGCTGAAGGCAGCAGGAAAGCCCGCAGCGCCAGGTCTGTGGGGCTACGCAAGCGGTTCCCAAAGAGCTTTAGAACAAGGCATAATTTTCCTTGCTGGCTCTCTGGGCGGGGGACCCATCTCCAGCCGTATGGCCATTTTTGTGCCTGGCGCGGCGCCAAGTGGGAAAGGGTGGTGTCGAGGCTGAAGGCAGCAGGAAAGCCCGCAGCCCCCAGGTCTGTGGGGCTACGCAAGCGGTTCCCAAAGAGCTTTAGAACAAGGCATAGTTTTCCCTGCTGGCTCTTTGGGCGGGGGACCCATCTCCAGCCGTATGGCCATTTTTGTGCCTGGCGCGGCGCCAAGTGGGAAAGGGTGGTTTTGAGGCTGAAGGCAGCAGGAAAGCCCGCAGTCCCCAGGTCTGTGGGGCTACGCAAGCGGTTCCCAAAGAGCTTTAGAACAAGGCATAGTTTTCCCTGCTGGCTCTTTGGGCGGGGCACCCATCTCCAGCCGTATGGCCATTTTTGTGCCTGGCCCGGCGCCAAGCGGGAAAGGGTGGTTTTGAGGCTGAAGGCAGCAGCAAAGCCCACACCCCCAGGTCTGTGGGGCTACGCAAGCGGTTCCCAAAGAGCTTTAGAAAAAGGCATAGTTTTCCCTGCTGGCTCTTTGGGCGGGGGGACCCATCTCCAGCCGTATGGCCATTTTTGTGCTTGGCGCGGCGCCAAGTGGGAAAGGGTGGTGTCGAGGCTGAAGGCAGCAGGAAAGCCCACAGCCCCCAGGTCTGTGGGGCTACGCAAGTGGTTCCCAAAGAGCTTTAGAACAAGGCATAGTTTTCCCTGCTAGCTCTTTGGGCGGGGGGACCCATCTCCAGCCGTATGGCCATTTTTGTGCCTGGCGCGGTGCGTAGTGGGAAAGGGTGGTTTTGAGGCTGAAGGCAGCAGGAAAGCCTGCAGCCCCCAGGTCTGTGGGTCCAAGCAAGCGGTTCCCAAAGAGGTTTAGAACAAGGCATAGTTTTCCCTGATGGCTCTTTGGGCATGGGACCCATCTCCAGGCATAGGCCATTTTTGTGCCTGATAGGGCGCCAAGTGGGAAAGGGTGGCTTTGAGGCTGAAGGCAGCAGGAAAGCCTGCAGCCCCCAGGTCTGTGGGGCTACGCAAGCGGTTCCCAAAGAGCTTTAGAACAAGGCATAGTTTTCCCTGCTGGCTCTTTGGACGGGGGACCCATTTCCAGCCGTATGGCCATTTTTGTGCCTGGCGCGGTGCGTAGTGGTAAAGGGTGGTTTTGACGCTGAAGGCAGCAGGAAAGCCCGCAGCCCCCAGGTCTGTGGGGCTACGCAAGCGGTTCCCAAAGAGCTTTAGAACAAGGCATAGTTTTCCCTGCTGGCTCTTTGGGCGGGGGACCCATCTCCAGCCGTATGGCCATTTTTGTGCCTGGCGCGGCGCCAAGTGGGAAAGGGTGGTTTTGAGGCTGAAGGCAGCAGCAAAGCCTGCAGCCCCCAGGTCTGTGGGGCCAAGCAAGCGGTTCCCAAAGAGCTTTAGAACAAGGCATAGTTTTCCCTGCTGGCTCTTTGGGCATGGGACCCATCTCCAGCCATAGGCCATTTTTGTGCCTGGCACGGCGCCAAGTGGGAAAGGGTGCTGTCGAGGCTGAAGGCAGCAGCAAAGCCTGCAGCCCCCAGGTCTGTGGGGCTATGCAAGCGGTTCCCAAAGAGCTTTAGAACAAGGCATAGTTTTCCCTGCTGGCTCTTTGGGCGGGGGACCCATCTCCAGTCGTATGGCTATTTTTATGCCTGGCGCGGTGCGTAGTGGGAAAGGGTGGTTTTGAGGCTGAAGGCAGCAGCAAAGCCCGCAGCCCCCAGGTCTGTGCGGCTACGCAAGCGGTTCCCAAAGAGCTTTAGAACAAGGCATAGTTTTCCCTGCTGGCTCTTTGGGCGGGGGACCCATCTCCAGCCGTATGGCCATTTTTGTGCCTGGCACGGCGCCAAGTGGGAAAGGGTGTTGTCGAGGCTGAAGGCAGCAGGAAAGCCCGCAGCCCCCATGTCTGTAGGGCTACGCAAGCGGTTCCCAAAGAGCTTTAGAACAAGGCATAGTTTTCCCTGCTGGCTCTCTGGGCGGGGGACCCATCTCCAGCCATAGACCATTTTTGTGCCTAGCGCGGCGCCAAGTGGGAAAGGGTGGCTTTGAGGCTGAAGGCAGCAGCAAAGCCTGCAGGCCCCACGTCTGTGGGGCCACGCAAGCGGTTCCCAAAGAGCTTTAGAACAAGGCATAGTTTTCCTTGCTGTGTCTTTGGGCATGGGACCGATCTCCAGCCATAGGCCATTTTTTTACCTGATGGAGTGCCAAGTGGGAAAGGGTGGCTTTGAGGCTGAAGGCAGCAGGAAAGCCTGCAGCCCCCAGGTCTGTGGGGCTACGCAAGCGGTTCCCAAAGAGCTTTAGAACAAGGCATAGTTTTCCTTGCTGGCTCTTTGGGCATGGGCCCCATCTCCAGCCATAGGCCATTTTTGTGCCTGGCGCGGCGCCAAGTGGGAAAGGGTGGCTTTGAGGCTGAAGGCAGCAGGAAAGCCCGCAGCCCCCAGGTCTGTGCGGCTACGCAAGCGGTTCCCAAAGAGCTTTAGAACAAGGCAAAATTTTCCTTGCTGGCTCTCTGGGCGGGGGGACCCATCTCCAGCCGTATGGCCATTTTTGTGCCTAGCGCGACGCCAAGTGGGAAAGGGTGGCTTTGAGGCTGAAGGCAGCAGCAAAGCCTGCAGCCCCCAGGTCTGTGGGGCTACGCAAGCGGTTCCCAAAGAGCTTTAGAACAAGGCATAGTTTTCCCTGCTGGGTCTTTGGGCATGGGACCCATCTCCAGCCATAGGCCATTTTTGTGCCTGGCGCGACACCAAGTGGAAAGGGTGGCTTTGAGGCTGAAGGCAGCAGGAAAGCCCGCAGCGCCAGGTCTGTGGGGCTACGCAAGCGGTTCCCAAAGAGCTTTAGAACAAGGCATAATTTTCCTTGCTGGCTCTCTGGGCGGGGGACCCATCTCCAGCCGTATGGCCATTTTTGTGCCTGGCGCGGCGCCAAGTGGGAAAGGGTGGTGTCGAGGCTGAAGGCAGCAGGAAAGCCCGCAGCCCCCAGGTCTGTGGGGCTACGCAAGCGGTTCCCAAAGAGCTTTAGAACAAGGCATAGTTTTCCCTGCTGGCTCTTTGGGCGGGGCACCCATCTCCAGCCGTATGGCCATTTTTGTGCCTGGCGCGGTGCGTAGTGGGAAAGGGTGGTTTTGAGGCTGAAGGCAGCAGGAAAACCTGCAGCCCCCAGGTCTGTGGGGCCAAGCAAGCGGTTCCCAAAGAGCTTTAGAAGAAGGCATAGTTTTCCCTGCTGGCTCTTTGGACAGGGGACCCATTTCCAGCCGTATGGCCATTTTTGTGCCTGGCGCGGTGCGTAGTGGTAAAGGGTGGTTTTGACGCTGAAGGCAGCAGCAAAGCCCGCAGCCCGCAGGTCTGTGGGGCTACGCAAGCGGTTCCCAAAGAGCTTTAGAACAAGGCATAGTTTTCCCTGCTGGCTCTTTGGGCGGGGGACCCATCTCCAGCCGTATGGCCATTTTTGTGCCTGGCGCGGCGCCAAGTGGGAAAGGGTGGTTTTGAGGCTGAAGGCAGCAGCAAAGCCTGCAGCCCCCAGGTCTGTGGGGCCAAGCAAGCGGTTCCAAAGAGCTTTAGAACAAGGCATAGTTTTCCCTGCTGGCTCTTTGGGCATGGGACCCATCTCCAGCCATAGGCCATTTTTGTGCCTGGCGCGGCGCCAAGTGGGAAAGGGTGGCTTTGAGGCTGAAGGCAGCAGCAAAGCCTGCAGGCCCCACGTCTGTGGGGCCACGCAAGCGGTTCCCAAAGAGCTTTAGAACAAGGCATAGTTTTCCTTGCTGGGTCTTTGGGCATGGGACCGATCTCCAGCCATAGGCCATTTTTTTGCCTGATGGAGTGCCAAGTGTGAAAGGGTGGCTTTGAGGCTGAAGGCAGCAGGAAAGCCTGCAGCCCCCAGGTCTGTGGGGCTACGCAAGCGGTTCCCAAAGAGCTTTAGAACAAGGCATAGTTTTCCTTGCTGGCTCTTTGGGCATGGGACCCATCTCCAGCCATAGGCCATTTTTGTGCCTGATGCGGCGCCAAGTGGGAAAGGGTGGCTTTGAGGCTGAAGGCAGCAGGAAAGCCCGCAGCCCCCAGGTCTGTGCGGCTACGCAAGCGGTTCCCAAAGAGCTTTAGAACAAGGCATAATTTTCCTTGCTGGCTCTCTGGGCGGGGGACCCACCTCCAGCCGTATGGCCATTTTTGTGCCTAGCGCGACGCCAAGTGGGAAAGGGTGGCTTTGAGGCTGAAGGCAGCAGCAAAGCCCGCAGCCCCCAGGTCTGTGGGGCTACGCAAGCGGTTCCCAAAGAGCTTTAGAACAAGGCATAGTTTTCCCTGCTGGGTCTTTGGGCATGGGACCCATCTCCAGCCGTATGGCCATTTTTGTGCCTGGCGCGGCGCCAAGTGGGAAAGGGTGGTTTTGAGGCTGAAGGCAGCAGGAAAGCCCGCAGCCCCCAGGTCTGTGGGGCTACGCAAGCGGTTCCCAAAGAGCTTTAGAACAAGGCATAGTTTTCCCTGCTGGCTCTTTGGGCGGGGGACCCATCTCCAGCCGTATGGCCATTTTTGTGCCTGGCACGGCGCCAAGTGGGAAAGGGTGGTGTCGAGGCTGAAGGCAGCAGGAAAGCCCGCAGCCCCCATGTCTGTAGGGCTACGCAAGCGGTTCCCAAAGAGCTTTAGAACAAGGCATAGTTTTCCCTGCTGGCTCTCTGGGCGGGGGACCCATCTCCAGCCATAGACCATTTTTGTGCCTAGCGCGGCGCCAAGTGGGAAAGGGTGGCTTTGAGGCTGAAGGCAGCAGCAAAGCCTGCAGGCCCCACGTCTGTGGGGCCACGCAAGCGGTTCCCAAAGAGCTTTAGAACAAGGCATAGTTTTCCTTGCTGGCTCTTTGGGCATGGGACCGATCTCCAGCCATAGATCATTTTTTTACCTGATGGAGTGCCAAGTGGGAAAGGGTGGCTTTGAGGCTGAAGGCAGCAGGAAAGCCTGCAGCCCCCAGGTCTGTGGGGCTACGCAAGCGGTTCCCAAAGAGCTTTAGAACAAGGCATAGTTTTCCTTGCTGGCTCTTTGGGCATGGGCCCCACCTCCAGCCATAGGCCATTTTTGTGCCTGATGCGGCGCCAAGTGGGAAAGGGTGGCTTTGAGGCTGAAGGCAGCAGGAAAGCCCGCAGCCCCCAGGTCCGTGCGGCTACGCAAGCGGTTCCCAAAGAGCTTTAGAACAAGGCAAAATTTTCCTTGCTGGCTCTCTGGGCGGGGGACCCATCTCCAGCCGTATGGCCATTTTTGTGCCTAGCGCGACGCCAAGTGGGAAAGGGTGGCTTTGAGGCTGAAGGCAGCAGCAAAGCCTGCAGCCCCCAGGTCTGTGGGGCTACGCAAGCGGTTCCCAAAGAGCTTTAGAACAAGGCATAGTTTTCCCTGCTGGGTCTTTGGGCATGGGACCCATCTCCAGCCATAGGCCATTTTTGTGCCTGGCGCGACACCAAGTGGGAAAGGGTGGCTTTGAGGCTGAAGGCAGCAGGAAAGCCCGCAGCGCCAGGTCTGTGGGGCTACGCAAGCGGTTCCCAAAGAGCTTTAGAACAAGGCATAATTTTCCTTGCTGGCTCTCTGGGCGGGGGACCCATCTCCAGCCGTATGGCCATTTTTGTGTCTGGCGCGGCGCCAAGTGGGAAAGGGTGGTGTCGAGGCTGAAGGCAGCAGGAAAGCCCGCAGCCCCCAGGTCTGTGGGGCTACGCAAGCGGTTCCCAAAGAGCTTTAGAACAAGGCATAGTTTTCCCTGCTGGCTCTTTGGGCGGGGGACCCATCTCCAGCCGTATGGCCATTTTTGTGCCTGGCGCGGTGCGTAGTGGGAAAGGGTGGTTTTGAGGCTGAAGGCAGCAGGAAAGCCTGCAGCCCCCAGGTCTGTGGGGCCAAGCAAGCGGTTCCCAAAGAGCTTTAGAACAAGGCATAGTTTTCCCTGCTGGCTCTTTGGGCATGGGACCCATCTCCACCCATTGGCCATTTTTGTGCCTGATAGGGCGCCAAGTGGGAAAGGGTGGCTTTGAGGCTGAAGGCAGCAGGAAAGCCTGCAGCCCCCAGGTCTGTGCGGCCAAGCAAGCGGTTCCCAAAGAGCTTTAGAACAAGGCATAGTTTTCCCTGCTGGCTCTTTGGGCATGGGACCCATCTCCAGCCATAGGCCATTTTTGTGCCTGGCGCGGCGCCAAGTGGGAAAGGGTGGCTTTGAGGCTGAAGGCAGCAGCAAAGCCTGCAGGCCCCACGTCTGTGGGGCCACGCAAGCGGTTCTCAAAGAGCTTTAGAACAAGGCATAGTTTTCCTTGCTGGGTCTTTGGGCATGGGACCGATCTCCAGCCATAGGCCATTTTTTTGCCTGATGGAGTGCCAAGTGGGAAAGGGTGGCTTTGAGGCTGAAGGCAGCAGGAAAGCCTGCAGCCCCCAGGTCTGTGGGGCTACGCAAGCGGTTCCCAAAGAGCTTTAGAACAAGGCATAGTTTTCCTTGCTGGCTCTTTGGGCATGGGACCCATCTCCAGCCATAGGCCATTTTTGTACCTGATGCGGCGCCAAGTGGGAAAGGGTGGCTTTGACGCTGAAGGCAGCAGGAAAGCCCGCAGCCCCCAGGTCTGTGCGGCTACGCAAGCGGTTCCCAAAGAGATTTAGAACAAGGCATAATTTTCCTTGCTGGCTCTCTGGGCGGGGGACCCATCTCCAGCCGTATGGCCATTTTTTGTGCCTAGCGCGACGCCAAGTGGGAAAGGGTGGCTTTGAGGCTGAAGGCAGCAGCAAAGCCCGCAGCCCCCCAGGTCTGTGGGGCTACGCAAGCGGTTCCCAAAGAGCTTTAGAACAAGGCATAGTTTTCCCTGCTGGGTCTTTGGGCATGGGACCCATCTCCAGCCATAGGCCATTTTTGTGCCTGGCGCGGCGCCAAGTGGGAAAGGGTGGTGTCGAGGCTGAAGGCAGCAGGAAAGCCCGCAGCCCCCAGGTCTGTGGGGCTACACAAGCGGTTCCCAAAGAGCTTTAGAACAAGGCATAGTTTTCCCTGCTGGCTCTTTGGGCGGGGGACCCATCTCCAGCCGTATGGCCATTTTTGTGCCTGGCGCGGCGCCAAGTGGGAAAGGGTGGTTTTGAGGCTGAAGGCAGCAGGAAAGCCTGCAGCCCCCAGGTCTGTGGGGCTACGCAAGCGGTTCCCAAAGAGCTTTAGAAGAAGGCATAGTTTTCCCTGCTGGCTCTTTGGACGGGGGACCCATTTCCAGCCGTATGGCCATTTTTGTGCCTGGCGCGGTGCGTAGTGGGAAAGGGTGGCTTTGACGCTGAAGGCAGCAGGAAAGCCCGCAGCCCCCAGGTCTGTGCGGCTACGCAAGCGGTTCCCAAAGAGCTTTAGAACAAGGCATAGTTTTCCCTGCTGGCTCTTTGGGCGGGGGACCCATCTCCAGCCGTATGGCCATTTTTGTGCCTGGCGCGGTGCCAAGTGGGAAAGGGTGGTTTTGAGGCTGAAGGCAGCAGCAAAGCCTGCAGCCCCCAGGTCTGTGGGGCCAAGCAAGCGGTTCCCAAAGAGCTTTAGAACAAGGCATAGTTTTCCCTGCTGGCTCTTTGGGCATGGGACCCATCTCCAGCCATAGGCCATTTTTGTGCCTGGCGCGGCGCCAAGTGGGAAAGGGTGGCTTTGAGGCTGAAGGCAGCAGGAAAGCCTGCAGCCCCCAAGTCTCTGGGGCTACGCAAGCAGTTCCCAAAGAGCTTTAGAACAAGGCATAATTTTCCCTGCTGGCTCTCTGGGCGGGGGACCCATCTCCAGCCATAGGCCGTTTTTGTGCCTGGCGCGGCGCCAAGTGGGAAAGGGTGCTGTCGAGGCTGAAGGCAGCAGCAAAGCCTGCAGCCCCCAGGTCTGTGGGGCTATGCAAGCGGTTCCCAAAGAGCTTTAGAACAAGGCATAGTTTTCCCCTGCTGGCTCTTTGGGCGGGGGACCCATCTCCAGTCGTATGGCTATTTTTATGCCTGGCGCGGTGCGTAGTGGGAAAGGGTGGTTTTGAGGCTGAAGGCAGCAGGAAAGCCCGCAGCCCCCAGGTCTTTGGGGTTACGCAAGCGGTTCCCAAAGAGCTTTAGAACAAGGCATAGTTTTCCCTGCTGGCTCTTTGGGCGGGGGACCCATCTCCAGCCGTATGGCCATTTTTGTGCCTGGCACGGCGCCAAGTGGGAAAGGGTGGTGTCGAGGCTGAAGGCAGCAGGAAAGCCCGCAGCCCCCATGTCTGTAGGGCTACGCAAGCGGTTCCCAAAGAGCTTTAGAACAAGGCATAGTTTTCCCTGCTGTCTCTCTGGGCGGGGGACCCATCTCCAGCCATAGACCATTTTTGTGCCTAGCGCGGCGCCAAGTGGGAAAGGGTGGCTTTGAGGCTGAAGGCAGCAGCAAAGCCTGCAGGCCCCACGTCTGTGGGGCCACGCAAGCGGTTCCCAAAGAGCTTTAGAACAAGGCATAGTTTTCCTTGCTGGCTCTTTGGGCATGGGACCGATCTCCAGCCATAGGCCATTTTTTTACCTGATGGAGTGCCAAGTGGGAAAGGGTGGCTTTGAGGCTGAAGGCAGCAGGAAAGCCTGCAGCCCCCAGGTCTGTGGGGCTACGCAAGCGGTTCCCAAAGAGCTTTAGAACAAGGCATAGTTTTCCTTGCTGGCTCTTTGGGCATGGGCCCCACCTCCAGCCATAGGCCATTTTTGTGCCTGATGCGGCGCCAAGTGGGAAAGGGTGGCTTTGAGGCTGAAGGCAGCAGGAAATCCCGCAGCCCCCAGGTCTGTGGGGCTACACAAGCGGTTCCCAAAGAGCTTTAGAACAAGGCATAGTTTTCCCTGCTGGCTCTTTGGGCGGGGGACCCATCTCCAGCCGTATGGCCATTTTTGTGCCTGGCGCGGCGCCAAGTGGGAAAGGGTGGTTTTGAGGCTGAAGGCAGCAGGAAAGCCTGCAGCCCCCAGGTCTGTGGGGCTACGCAGGCGGTTCCCAAAGAGCTTTAGAAGAAGGCATAGTTTTCCCTGCTGGCTCTTTGGACGGGGGACCCATTTCCAGCCGTATGGCCATTTTTGTGCCTGGCGCGGTGCGTAGTGGTAAAGGGTGGTTTTGACGCTGAAGGCAGCAGGAAAGCCCGCAGCCCCCAGGTCTGTGCGGCTACGCAAGAGGTTCCCAAAGAGCTTTAGAACAAGGCATAGTTTTCCCTGCTGGCTCTTTGGGCGGGGGACCCATCTCCAGCCGTATGGCCATTTTTGTGCCTGGCGCGGCGCCAAGTGGGAAAGGGTGGTTTTGAGGCTGAAGGCAGCAGCAAAGCCTGCAGCCCCCAGGTCTGTGGGGCCAAGCAAGCGGTTCCCAAAGAGCTTTAGAACAAGGCATAGTTTTCCCTGCTGGCTCTTTGGGCATGGGACCCATCTCCAGCCATAGGCCATTTTTGTGCCTGGCGCGGCGCCAAGTGGGAAAGGGTGGCTTTGAGGCTGAAGGCAGCAGGAAAGCCTGCAGCCCCCAAGTCTCTGGGGGCTACGCAAGCAGTTCCCAAAGAGCTTTAGAACAAGGCATAATTTTCCCTGCTGGCTCTCTGGGCGGGGGACCCATCTCCAGCCATAGGCCGTTTTTGTGCCTGGCGCGGCGCCAAGTGGGAAAGGGTGCTGTCGAGGCTGAAGGCAGCAGCAAAGCCTGCAGCCCCCAGGTCTGTGGGGCTATGCAAGCGGTTCCCAAAGAGCTTTAGAACAAGGCATAGTTTTCCCTGCTGGCTCTTTGGGCGGGGGACCCATCTCCAGTCGTATGGCTATTTTTATGCCTGGCGCGGTGCGTAGTGGGAAAGGGTGGTTTTGAGGCTGAAGGCAGCAGGAAAGCCCGCAGCCCCCAGGTCTTTGGGGCTACGCAAGCGGTTCCCAAAGAGCTTTAGAACAAGGCATAGTTTTCCCTGCTGGCTCTTTGGGCGGGGGACCCATCTCCAGCCGTATGGCCATTTTTGTGCCTGGCACGGCGCCAAGTGGGAAAGGGTGGTGTCGAGGCTGAAGGCAGCAGGAAAGCCCGCAGCCCCCATGTCTGTAGGGCTACGCAAGCGGTTCCCAAAGAGCTTTAGAACAAGGCATAGTTTTCCCTGCTGGCTCTCTGGGCGGGGGACCCATCTCCAGCCATAGACCATTTTTGTGCCTAGCGCGGCGCCAAGTGGGAAAGGGTGGCTTTGAGGCTGAAGGCAGCAGCAAAGCCTGCAGGCCCCACGTCTGTGGGGCCACGCAAGCGGTTCCCAAAGAGCTTTAGAACAAGGCATAGTTTTCCTTGCTGGCTCTTTGGGCATGGGACCGATCTCCAGCCATAGGCCATTTTTTTACCTGATGGAGTGCCAAGTGGGAAAGGGTGGCTTTGAGGCTGAAGGCAGCAGGAAAGCCTGCAGCCCCCAGGTCTGTGGGGCTACGCAAGCGGTTCCCAAAGAGCTTTAGAACAAGGCATAGTTTTCCTTGCTGGCTCTTTGGGCATGGGCCCCATCTCCAGCCATAGGCCATTTTTGTGCCTGATGCGGCGCCAAGTGGGAAAGGGTGGCTTTGAGGCTGAAGGCAGCAGGAAAGCCCGCAGCCCCCAGGTCTGTGCGGCTACGCAAGCGGTTCCCAAAGAGCTTTAGAACAAGGCAAAATTTTCCTTGCTGGCTCTCTGGGCGGGGGACCCATCTCCAGCCGTATGGCCATTTTTGTGCCTAGCGCGACGCCAAGTGGGAAAGGGTGGATTTGAGGCTGAAGGCAGCAGCAAAGCCTGCAGCCCCCAGGTCTGTGGGGCTACGCAAGCGGTTCCCAAAGAGCTTTAGAACAAGGCATAGTTTTCCCTGCTGGGTCTTTGGGCATGGGACCCATCTCCAGCCATAGGCCATTTTTGTGCCTGGCGCGACACCAAGTGGGAAAGGGTGGCTTTGAGGCTGAAGGCAGCAGGAAAGCCCGCAGCGCCAGGTCTGTGGGGCTACGCAAGCGGTTCCCAAAGAGCTTTAGAACAAGGCATAATTTTCCTTGCTGGCTCTCTGGGCGGGGGACCCATCTCCAGCCGTATGGCCATTTTTGTGCCTGGCGCGGCGCCAAGTGGGAAAGGGTGGTGTCGAGGCTGAAGGCAGCAGGAAAGCCCGCAGCCCCCAGGTCTGTGGGGCTACGCAAGCGGTTCCCAAAGAGCTTTAGAACAAGGCATAATTTTCCTTGCTGGCTCTCTGGGCGGGGGACCCATCTCCAGCCGTATGGCCATTTTTGTGTCTGGCGCGGCGCCAAGTGGGAAAGGGTGGTGTCGAGGCTGAAGGCAGCAGGAAAGCCCGCAGCCCCCAGGTCTGTGGGGCTACGCAAGCGGTTCCCAAAGAGCTTTAGAACAAGGCATAGTTTTCCCTGCTGGCTCTTTGGGCGGGGGACCCATCTCCAGCCGTATGGCCATTTTTGTGCCTGGCGCGGTGCGTAGTGGGAAAGGGTGGTTTTGAGGCTGAAGGCAGCAGGAAAACCTGCAGCCCCCAGGTCTGTGGGGCCAAGCAAGCGGTTCCCAAAGAGCTTTAGAACAAGGCATAGTTTTCCCTGCTGGCTCTTTGGGCATGGGACCCATCTCCAGCCATAGGCCATTTTTGTGCCTGGCGCGGCGCCAAGTGGGAAAGGGTGGCTTTGAGGCTGAAGGCAGCAGCAAAGCCTGCAGCCCCCAGGTCTGTGGGGCCAAGCAAGCGGTTCCCAAAGAGCTTTAGAACAAGGCATAGTTTTCCCTGCTGGCTCTTTGGGCATGGGACCCATCTCCAGCCATAGGCCATTTTTGTGCCTGGCGCGGCGCCAAGTGGGAAAGGGTGGCTTTGAGGCTGAAGGCAGCAGCAAAGCCTGCAGGCCCCACGTCTGTGGGGCCACGCAAGCGGTTCCCAAAGAGCTTTAGAACAAGGCATAGTTTTCCTTGCTGGTTCTTTGGGCATGGGACCGATCTCCAGCCATAGGCCATTTTTTTGCCTGATGGAGTGCCAAGTGTGAAAGGGTGGCTTTGAGGCTGAAGGCAGCAGGAAAGCCTGCAGCCCCCAGGTCTGTGGGGCTACGCAAGCGGTTCCCAAAGAGCTTTAGAACAAGGCATAGTTTTCCTTGCTGGCTCTTTGGGCATGGGACCCATCTCCAGCCATAGGCCATTTTTGTGCCTGATGCGGCGCCAAGTGGGAAAGGGTGGCTTTGAGGCTGAAGGCAGCAGGAAAGCCCGCAGCCCCCAGGTCTGTGCGGCTACGCAAGCGGTTCCCAAAGAGCTTTAGAACAAGGCATAATTTTCCTTGCTGGCTCTCTGGGCGGGGGACCCATCTCCAGCCGTATGGCCATTTTTGTGCCTAGCGCGACGCCAAGTGGGAAAGGGTGGCTTTGAGGCTGAAGGCAGCAGGAAAGCCCGCAGCCCCCAGGTCTGTGGGGCTACGCAAGCGGTTCCCAAAGAGCTTTAGAACAAGGCATAGTTTTCCCTGCTGGGTCTTTGGGCATGGGACCCATCTCCAGCCGTATGGCCATTTTTGTGCCTGGCGCGGCGCCAAGTGGGAAAGGGTGGTGTCGAGGCTGAAGGCAGCAGGAAAGCCCGCAGCCCCCAGGTCTGTGGGGCTACGCAAGCGGTTCCCAAAGAGCTTTAGAACAAGGCATAGTTTTCCCTGCTGGCTCTTTGGGCGGGGGACCCATCTCCAGCCGTATGGCCATTTTTGTGCCTGGCGCGGTGCGTAGTGGGAAAGGGTGGTTTTGAGGCTGAAGGCAGCAGGAAAGCCTGCAGCCCCCAGGTCTGTGGGGCCAAGCAAGCGGTTCCCAAAGAGCTTTAGAACAAGGCATAGTTTTCCCTGCTGGCTCTTTGGACGGGGGACCCATTTCCAGCCGTATGGCCATTTTTGTGCCTGGCGCGGTGCGTAGTGGTAAAGGGTGGTTTTGACGCTGAAGGCAGCAGGAAAGCCCGCAGCCCCCAGGTCTGTGCGGCTACGCAAGCGGTTCCCAAAGAGCTTTAGAACAAGGCATAATTTTCCTTGCTGGCTCTCTGGGCGGGGGACCCATCTCCAGCCGTATGGCCATTTTTGTGCCTGGCGCGGCGCCAAGTGGGAAAGGGTGGTGTCGAGGCTGAAGGCAGCAGGAAAGCCCGCAGCCCCCAGGTCTGTGGGGCTACGCAAGCGGTTCCCAAAGAGCTTTAGAACAAGGCATAATTTTCCTTGCTGGCTCTCTGGGCGGGGGACCCATCTCCAGCCGTATGGCCATTTTTGTGCCTGGCGCGGCGCCAAGTGGGAAAGGGTGGTGTCGAGGCTGAAGGCAGCAGGAAAGCCCGCAGCCCCCAGGTCTGTGGGGCCAAGCAAGCGGTTCCCAAAGAGCTTTAGAACAAGGCATAGTTTTCCCTGCTGGCTCTTTGGGCGGGGGACCCATCTCCAGCCGTATGGCCATTTTTGTGCCTGGCGCGGCGCCAAGTGGGAAAGGGTGGTTTTGAGGCTGAAGGCAGCAGCAAAGCCTGCAGCCCCCAGGTCTGTGGGGCCAAGCAAGCGGTTCCCAAAGAGCTTTAGAAGAAGGCATAGTTTTCCCTGCTGGCTCTTTGGACGGGGGACCCATTTCCAGCCGTATGGCCATTTTTGTGCCTGGCGCGGTGCGTAGTGGTAAAGGGTGGTTTTGACGCTGAAGGCAGCAGGAAAGCCCGCAGCCCCCAGGTCTGTGCGGCTACGCAAGCGGTTCCCAAAGAGCTTTAGAACAAGGCATAGTTTTCCCTGCTGGCTCTTTGGGCGGGGGACCCATCTCCAGCCGTATGGCCATTTTTGTGCCTGGCGCGGTGCGTAGTGGGAAAGGGTGGTTTTGAGGCTGAAGGCAGCAGGAAAGCCTGCAGCCCCCAGGTCTATGGGGCCAAGCAAGCGGTTCCCAAAGAGCTTTAGAACAAGGCATAGTTTTCCCTGATGGCTCTTTGGGCATGGGACCCATCTCCAGCCATAGGCCATTTTTGTGCCTGATAGGGCGCCAAGTGGGAAAGGGTGGCTTTGAGGCTGAAGGCAGGAGGAAAGCCTGCAGCCCCCAGGTCTGTGGGGCTACGCAAGCGGTTCCCAAAGAGCTTTAGAAGAAGGCATAGTTTTCCCTGCTGGCTCTTTGGACGGGGGACCCATTTCCAGCCGTATGGCCATTTTTGTGCCTGGCGCGGTGCGTAGTGGTAAAGGGTGGTTTTGACGCTGAAGGCAGCAGGAAAGCCCGCAGCCCCCAGGTCTGTGCGGCTACGCAAGCGGTTCCCAAAGAGCTTTAGAACAAGGCATAGTTTTCCCTGCTGGCTCTTTGGGCGGGGGACCCATCTCCAGCCGTATGGCCATTTTTGTGCCTGGCGCGGCGCCAAGTGGGAAAGGGTGGTTTTGAGGCTGAAGGCAGCAGCAAAGCCTGCAGCCCCCAGGTCTGTGGGGCCAAGCAAGCGGTTCCCAAAGAGCTTTAGAACAAGGCATAGTTTTCCCTGCTGGCTCTTTGGGCATGGGACCCATCTCCAGCCATAGGCCATTTTTGTGCCTGGCGCGACACCAAGTGGGAAAGGGTGGCTTTGAGGCTGAAGGCAGCAGCAAAGCCTGCAGGCCCCACGTCTGTGGGGCCACGCAAGCGGTTCCCAAAGAGCTTTAGAACAAGGCATAGTTTTCCTTGCTGGCTCTTTGGGCATGGGACCGATCTCCAGCCATAGGCCATTTTTTTGCCTGATGGAGTGCCAAGTGGGAAAGGGTGGCTTTGAGGCTGAAGGCAGCAGGAAAGCCTGCAGCCCCCAGGTCTGTGGGGCTACGCAAGCGGTTCCCAAAGAGCTTTAGAACAAGGCATAGTTTTCCTTGCTGGCTCTTTGGGCATGGGACCCATCTCCAGCCATAGGCCATTTTTGTGCCTGATGCGGCGCCAAGTGGGAAAGGGTGGCTTTGAGGCTGAAGGCAGCAGGAAAGCCCGCAGCCCCCAGGTCTGTGCGGCTACGCAAGCGGTTCCCAAAGAGATTTAGAACAAGGCATAATTTTCCTTGCTGGCTCTCTGGGCGGGGGACCCATCTCCAGCCGTATGGCCATTTTTGTGCCTAGCGCGACGCCAAGTGGGAAAGGGTGGCTTTGAGGCTGAAGGCAGCAGCAAAGCCCGCAGCCCCCAGGTCTGTGGGGCTACGCAAGCGGTTCCCAAAGAGCTTTAGAACAAGGCATAGTTTTCCCTGCTGGCTCTTTGGGCATGGGACCCATCTCCAGCCATAGGCCATTTTTGTGCCTGGCGCGACGCCAAGTGGGAAAGGGTGGCTTTGAGGCTGAAGGCAGCAGGAAAGCCCGCAGCCCCCAGGTCTGTGGGGCTACGCAAGCGGTTCCCAAAGAGCTTTAGAACAAGGCATAGTTTTCCCTGCTGGCTCTTTGGGCGGGGGACCCATCTCCAGCCGTATGGCCATTTTTGTGTCTGGCGCGGCGCCAAGTGGGAAAGGGTGGTTTTGAGGCTGAAGGCAGCAGCAAAGCCTGCAGCCCCCAGGTCTGTGGAGCCAAGCAAGCGGTTCCCAAAGAGCTTTAGAAGAAGGCATAGTTTTCCCTGCTGGCTCTTTGGACGGGGGCACCATTTCCAGCCGTATGGCCATTTTTGTGCCTGGCGCGGTGCGTAGTGGTAAAGGGTGGTTTTGACGCTGAAGGCAGCAGGAAAGCCCGCAGCCCCCAGGTCTGTGGGGCTACGCAAGCGGTTCCCAAAGAGCTTTAGAACAAGGCATAGTTTTCCCTGCTGGCTCTTTGGGCGGGGGACCCATCTCCAGCCGTATGGCCATTTTTGTGCCTGGCGCGGCGCCAAGTGGGAAAGGGTGGTTTTGAGGCTGAAGGCAGCAGCAAAGCCTGCAGCCCCCAGGTCTGTGGGGCCAAGCAAGCGGTTCCCAAAGAGCTTTAGAACAAGGCATAGTTTTCCCTGCTGGCTCTTTGGGCATGGGACCCATCTCCAGCCATAGGCCATTTTTGTGCCTGGCGCGGCGCCAAGTGGGAAAGGGTGGCTTTGAGGCTGAAGGCAGCAGGAAAGCCTGCAGCCCCCAAGTCTCTGGGGCTACGCAAGCAGTTCCCAAAGAGCTTTAGAACAAGGCATAATTTTCCCTGCTGTCTCTCTGGGCGGGGGACCCATCTCCAGCCATAGGCCGTTTTTGTGCCTGGCGCGGCGCCAAGTGGGAAAGGGTGCTGTCGAGGCTGAAGGCAGCAGCAAAACCTGCAGCCCCCAGGTCTGTGGGGCTATGCAAGCGGTTCCCAAAGAGCTTTAGAACAAGGCATAGTTTTCCCTGCTGGCTCTTTGGGCGGGGGACCCATCTCCAGTCGTATGGCTATTTTTATGCCTGGCGCGGTGCGTAGTGGGAAAGGGTGGTTTTGAGGCTGAAGGCAGCAGGAAAGCCCGCAGCCCCCAGGTCTGTGGGGCTACGCAAGCGGTTCCCAAAGAGCTTTAGAACAAGGCATAGTTTTCCCTGCTGGCTCTTTGGGCGGGGGACCCATCTCCAGCCGTATGGCCATTTTTGTGCCTGGCACGGCGCCAAGTGGGAAAGGGTGGTGTCGAGGCTGAAGGCAGCAGGAAAGCCCGCAGCCCCCATGTCTGTAGGGCTACGCAAGCGGTTCCCAAAGAGCTTTAGAACAAGGCATAGTTTTCCCTGCTGGCTCTCTGGGCGGGGGACCCATCTCCAGCCATAGACCATTTTTGTGCCTAGCGCGGCGCCAAGTGGGAAAGGGTGGCTTTGAGGCTGAAGGCAGCAGCAAAGCCTGCAGGCCCCACGTCTGTGGGGCCACGCAAGCGGTTCCCAAAGAGCTTTAGAACAAGGCATAGTTTTCCTTGCTGGGTCTTTGGGCATGGGACCGATCTCCAGCCATAGGCCATTTTTTTGCCTGATGGAGTGCCAAGTGGGAAAGGGTGGCTTTGAGGCTGAAGGCAGCAGGAAAGCCTGCAGCCCCCAGGTCTGTGGGGCTACGCAAGCGGTTCCCAAAGAGCTTTAGAACAAGGCATAGTTTTCCTTGCTGGCTCTTTGGGCATGGGCCCCATCTCCAGCCATAGGCCATTTTTGTGCCTGATGCGGCGCCAAGTGGGAAAGGGTGGCTTTGAGGCTGAAGGCAGCAGGAAAGCCCGCAGCCCCCAGGTCTGTGCGGCTACGCAAGCGGTTCCCAAAGAGCTTTAGAACAAGGCAAAATTTTCCCTGCTGGCTCTCTGGGCGGGGGACCCATCTCCAGCCGTATGGCCATTTTTGTGCCTAGCGCGACGCCAAGTGGGAAAGGGTGGCTTTGAGGCTGGAGGCAGCAGCAAAGCCTGCAGCCCCCAGGTCTGTGGGGCTACGCAAGCGGTTCCCAAAGAGCTTTAGAACAAGGCATAGTTTTCCCTGCTGGGTCTTTGGGCATGGGACCCATCTCCAGCCATAGGCCACTTTTGTGCCTGGCGCGACACCAAGTGGGAAAGGGTGGCTTTGAGGCTGAAGGCAGCAGGAAAGCCCGCAGCGCCAGGTCTGTGGGGCTACGCAAGCGGTTCCCAAAGAGCTTTAGAACAAGGCATAATTTTCCTTGCTGGCTCTCTGGGCGGGGGACCCATCTCCAGCCGTATGGCCATTTTTGTGCCTGGCGCGGCGCCAAGTGGGAAAGGGTGGTGTCGAGGCTGAAGGCAGCAGGAAAGCCCGCAGCCCCCAGGTCTGTGGGGCTACGCAAGCGGTTCCCAAAGAGCTTTAGAACAAGGCATAGTTTTCCCTGCTGGCTCTTTGGGCGGGGGACCCATCTCCAGCCGTATGGCCATTTTTGGGCCTGGCGCGGTGCGTAGTGGGAAAGGGTGGTTTTGAGGCTGAAGGCAGCAGGAAAGCCTGCAGCCCCCAGGTCTGTGGGGCCAAGCAAGCGGTTCCCAAAGAGCTTTAGAACAAGGCATAGTTTTCCCTGATGGCTCTTTGGGCATGGGACCCATCTCCAGCCATAGGCCATTTTTGTGCCTGATAGGGCGCCAAGTGGGAAAGGGTGGCTTTGAGGCTGAAGGCAGCAGGAAAGCCTGCAGCCCCCAGGTCTGTGGGGCTACGCAAGCGGTTCCCAAAGAGCTTTAGAAGAAGGCATAGTTTTCCCTGCTGGCTCTTTGGACGGGGGACCCATTTCCAGCCGTATGGCCATTTTTGTGCCTGGCGCGGTGCGTAGTGGTAAAGGGTGGTTTTGACGCTGAAGGCAGCAGGAAAGCCCGCAGCCCCCAGGTCTGTGCGGCTACGCAAGCGGTTCCCAAAGAGCTTTAGAACAAGGCATAGTTTTCCCTGCTGGCTCTTTGGGCGGGGGACCCATCTCCAGCCGTTATGGCCATTTTTGTGCCTGGCGCGGCGCCAAGTGGGAAAGGGTGGCTTTGAGGCTGAAAGCAGCAGCAAAGCCTGCAGCCCCCAGGTCTGTGGGGCCAAGCAAGCGGTTCCCAAAGAGCTTTAGAACAAGGCATAGTTTTCCCTGCTGGCTCTTTGGGCATGGGACCCATCTCCAGCCATAGGCCATTTTTGTGCCTGGCGCGGCGCCAAGTGGGAAAGGGTGGCTTTGAGGCTGAAGGCAGCAGCAAAGCCTGCAGGCCCCACGTCTGTGGGGCCACGCAAGCGGTTCCCAAAGAGCTTTAGAACAAGGCATAGTTTTCCTTGCTGGGTCTTTGGGCATGGGACCGATCTCCAGCCATAGGCCATTTTTTTGCCTGATGGAGTGCCAAGTGGGAAAGGGTGGCTTTGAGGCTGAAGGCAGCAGGAAAGCCTGCAGCCCCCAGGTCTGTGGGGCTACGCAAGCGGTTCCCAAAGAGCTTTAGAACAAGGCATAGTTTTCCTTGCTGGCTCTTTGGGCATGGGACCCATCTCCAGCCATAGGCCATTTTAGTGCCTGATGCGGCGCCAAGTGGGAAAGGGTGGCTTTGAGGCTGAAGGCAGCAGGAAAGCCCGCAGCCCCCAGGTCTGTGCGGCTACGCAAGCGGTTCCCAAAGAGCTTTAGAACAAGGCATAATTTTCCTTGCTGGCTCTCTGGGCGGGGGACCCATCTCCAGCCGTATGGCCATTTTTGTGCCTAGCGCGACGCCAAGTGGGAAAGGGTGGCTTTGAGGCTGAAGGCAGCAGGAAAGCCCGCAGCCCCCAGGTCTGTGGGGCTACGCAAGCGGTTCCCAAAGAGCTTTAGAACAAGGCATAGTTTTCCCTGCTGGGTCTTTGGGCATGGGACCCCATCTCCAGCCATAGGCCATTTTTGTGCCTGGCGCGACGCCAAGTGGGAAAGGGTGGCTTTGAGGCTGAAGGCAGCAGGAAAGCCCGCAGCCCCCAGGTCTGTGGGGCTACGCAAGCGGTTCCCAAAGAGCTTTAGAACAAGGCATAATTTTCCTTGCTGGCTCTCTGGGCGGGGGACCCATCTCCAGCCGTATGGCCATTTTTGTGCCTGGCGCGGCGCCAAGTGGGAAAGGGTGGTGTCGAGGCTGAAGGCAGCAGGAAAGCCCGCAGCCCCCAGGTCTGTGGGGCTACACAAGCGGTTCCCAAAGAGCTTTAGAACAAGGCATAGTTTTCCCTGCTGGCTCTTTGGGCGGGGGACCCATCTCCAGCCGTATGGCCATTTTTGTGCCTGGCGCGGCGCCAAGTGGGAAAGGGTGGTTTTGAGGCTGAAGGCAGCAGGAAAGCCCGCAGCCCCCAGGTCTGTGGGGCTACGCAAGCGGTTCCCAAAGAGCTTTAGAACAAGGCATAGTTTTCCCTGCTGGCTCTTTGGGCGGGGGACCCATCTCCAGCCGTATGGCCATTTTTGTGCCTGGCCCGGCGCCAAGCGGGAAACGGTGGCTTTGAGGCTGAAGGCAGCAGCAAAGCCCACACCCCCAGGTCTGTGGGGCTACGCAAGCGGTTCCCAAAGAGCTTTAGAAAAAGGCATAGTTTTCCCTGCTGGCTCTTTGAGCATGGGACCCATCTCCAGCCATAGGCCATTTTTGTGCCTGGCGCGGCGCCAAGTGGGAAAGGGTGGCTTGAGGCTGAATGCAGCAGGAAAGCCCGCAGCCCCCAGGTCTGTGGGGCTATGCAAGCGGTTCCCAAAGAGCTTTAGAACAAGGCATAGTTTTCCCTGCTGGCTCTTTGGGCAGGGGACCCATCTCCAGTCGTATGGCTATTTCTATGCCTAGCGCGGTGCGTAGTGGGGAAAGGGTGGTTTTGAGGCTGAAGGCAGCAGGAAAGCCCGCAGCCCCCAGGTCTGTGGGACTACGCAAGCAGTTCCCAAAGAGCTTTAGAACAAGGCATAATTTTCCCTGCTGTCTCTTTGGGCGGGGGACCCATCTCCAGCCATAGGCCATTTTTGTGCCTGGCGCGGCGCCAAGTGGGAAAGGGTGGTGTGGAGGCTGAATGCAGCAGGGA
Source organism: Rissa tridactyla (assembly GCF_028500815.1). NCBI lineage: Eukaryota > Metazoa > Chordata > Aves > Charadriiformes > Laridae > Rissa > Rissa tridactyla. The sequence continues at coordinate 46,985 of NW_026529466.1, read as the reverse complement.
AGCCCGCAGCCCCCAGGTCTGTGGGGCTACGCAAGCGGTTCCCAAAGAGCTTTAGAACAAGGCATAGTTTTCCCTGCTGGCTCTTTGAGCATGGGACCCATCTCCAGCCATAGGCCATTTTTGTGCCTGATGTGGCGCCAAGTGGGAAAGGGTGGCTTTGAGGCTGAAGACAGCAGGAAAGCCTGCAGCCCCCAGGTCTGTGGGGCTACGCAAGCGGTTCCCAAAGAGCTTTAGAACAAGGCATAGTTTTCCCTGCTGGCTCTTTGGGCGGGGGACCCATCTCCAGCCGTATGGCCATTTTTGTGCCTGGCGCGGCACCAAGTGGGAAAGGGTGGCTTTGAGGCTGAAGGCAGGAGCAAAGCCTGCAGCCCCAAGGTCTGTGGGGCTACGCAAGCGGTTCCCAAAGAGCTTTAGAACAAGTCATAGTTTTCCCTGCTGGCTCTTTGGGCATGGGACCCATCTCCAGCCATAGGCCATTTTTGTGCCTGGCGCGACGCCAAGTGGGAAAGGGTGGTGTCGAGGCTGAAGGCAGCAGGAAAGCCTGCAGCCCCCAGGTCTGTGCAGCTACGCAAGCGGTTTCCAAAGAGCTTTAGAACAAGGCATAGTTTTCCCTGCTGGCTCTTTGGGCGGGGGACCCATCTCCAGCCATATGGCCATTTTAATGCCTGGCGAAGCGCCAAGTGGGAAAGAGTGGCTTTGAGGCTGAAGGCAGCAGCAAAGCCCGCAGCCCCCAGGTCTGTGGGGCTACGCAAGCGGTTCCCAAAGAGCTTTAGAACAAGGCATAGTTTTCCCTGCTGGCTCTTTGGGCGGGGGACCCATCTCCAGCCGTATGGCCATTTTTGTGCCTGGCCCGGCCCCAAGCGGGAAAGTGTGGCTTTGAGGCTGAAGGCAGCAGGAGAGCCCGCAGCCCCCAGGTCTGTGGGGCTACGCAAGCGGTTCCCAAAGAGCTTTAGAACAAGGCATAGTTTTCCCTGCTGGCTCTTTGGGCATGGGACCCATCTCCAGCCATAGGCCATTTTTGTGCCTGGCGCGGTGCGTCATGGGAAAGGGTGGTTTTGAGGCTGAAGGCAGCAGGAAAGCCTGCAGCCCCCAGGTCTGTGGGGCCAAGCAAGCGGTTCCCAAAGAGCTTTAGAACAAGGCATAGTTTTCCCTGCTGGCTCTTTGGGCATGGGACCCATCTCCACCCATAGGCCATTTTTGTGCCTGATAGGGCGCCAAGTGGGAAAGGGTGGCTTTGAGGCTGAAGGCAGCAGGAAAGCCTGCAGCCCCCAGGTCTGTGGGGCTACGCAAGCGGTTCCCAAAGAGCTTTAGAACAAGGCATAGTTTTCCCTGCTGGCTCTTTTGGACGGGGGACCCATTTCCAGCCGTATGGCCATTTTTGTGCCTGGCCCGGCGCCAAGTGGGAAAGGGTGGTTTTGAGGCTGAAGGCAGCAGCAAAGCCTGCAGCCCCCAGGTCTGTGGGACAACGCAAGCGGTTCCCAAAGAGCTTTAGAACAAGGCATAGTTTTCCCTGCTGGCTCTTTGGGCATGGGACCCATCTCCAGCCATAGGCCATTTTCGTGCCTGGCGCGACGCCAAGTGTGAAAGGGTGCTGTCGAGGCTGAAGGCAGCAGCAAAGCCTGCAGCCCCCAGGTCTGTGGGGCTACGCAAGCGGTTCCCAAAGAGCTTTAGAACAAGGCATAGTTTTCCTTGCTGGGTCTTTGGGCATGGGACCCATCTCCAGCCATAGGCCATTTTTGTGCCTGATGCGGCGCCAAGTGGGAAAGGGTGGCTTTGAGGCTGAAGGCAGCAGGAAAGCCTGCAGCCCCCAGGTCTTTGGGGCTATGGAAGCGGTTCCCAAAGAGCTTTAGAACAAGGCATAGTTTTCCCTGCTGGCTCTTTGGGCGGGGGACCCATCTCCAGCCGTATGGCCATTTTTGTGCCTGGCGCGGCGCCAAGTGGGGAAAGGGTGTTGTCGAGGCTGAAGGCAGCAGGAAAGCCTGCAGCCCCCAGGTCTGTGCGGCTACGCAAGCGGTTCCCAAAGAGCTTTAGAACAAGGCATAGTTTTCCCTGCTGGCTCTTTGGGCGGGGGACCCATCTCCAGCCGTATGGCCATTTTTGTGCCTGGCGCGGCGCCAAGTGGGAAAGGGTGGTTTTGAGGCTGAAGGCAGCAGGAAAGCCCGCAGCCCCCACGTCTGTGGGGCCAAGCAAGCGGTTCCCAAAGAGCTTTAGAACAAGGCATAGTTTTCCCTGCTGGCTCTTTGGGCCTGGGACCCATCTCCAGCCATAGGCCATTTTTGTGCTTGATAGGGCGCCAAGTGGGAAAGGGTGGCTTTGAGGCTGAAGGCAGCAGGAAAGCCTGCAGCCCCCAGGTCTGTGGGGCTACGCAAGCAGTTCCCAAAGAGCTTTAGAACAAGGCATAGTTTTCCCTGCTGGCTCTTTGGGCGGGGGACCCATCTCCAGCCATAGGCCATTTTTGTGCCTGGCCCGGCGCCCAGTGGAAAGGGTGGCTTTGAGGCTTGAAGGCAGCAGGAAAGCCCGCAGCCCCCAGGTCTGTGGGGCTACGCAAGCGGTTCCCAAAGAGCTTTAGAACAAGGCATAGTTTTCCCTGCTGGCTCTCTGGGAGGGGGGACCCATCTCCAGCCGTATGGCCATTTTTGTGCCTGGCGCGGCGCCAAGTGGGAAAGGGTTGTGTCGAGGCTAAAGGCAGCAGGAAAGCCCGCAGCCCCCAGGTCTGTGGGGCTACGCAAGCGGTTCCCAAAGAGCTTTAGAACAAGGCATAATTTTCCCTGCTGGCTCTTTGGGCGGGGGACCCATCTCCAGCCGTATGGCCATTTTTGTGCCTGGCGCAGCGCCAAGTGGGAAAGGGTGGTTTTGAGGCTGAAGGCAGCAGGAAAGCCCGCAGCCCCCAGGTCTGTGGGGCCAAGCAAGCGGTTCCCAAAGAGCTTTAGAACAAGGCATAGTTTTCCCTGCTGACTCTTTGGGCATGGGACCCATCTCCAGCCATAGGCCATTTTTGTGCTTGATAGGGCGCCAAGTGGGAAAGGGTTGCTTTGAGGCTGAAGACAGCAGGAAAGCCCACAGCCCCCAGGTCTGTGGGGCTATGCAAGCGGTTCCCAAAGAGCTTTAGAACAAGGCATAGTTTTCCCTGCTGGCTCTCTGGGCGGGGGACCCATCTCCAGCCGTATGGCCATTTTTGAGCCTGGCGCGGCGCCAGGTGGGAAAGGGTGGCTTTGAGGCTGAAGGCAGGAGCAAAGTCCGCAACCCCCAGGTCTGTGGTGCTACGCAAGCGGTTCCCAAAGAGCTTTAGAACAAGGCATAGTTTTCCCAGCTGGCTCTTAGGGCATGGGACCCATCTCCAGCCATAGGCCATTTTTGTGCCTGGCGCGGCGCCAAGTGGGAAAGGGTGCTGTCGAGGCTGAAGGCAGCAGGAAAGCCCGCAGCCCCAAGGTCTGTGGGGCTACGCAAGCGGTTCCCAAAGAGCTTTAGAACAAGGCATAGTTTTCCCTGCTGGCTCTTTGGGCGGGGGACCCATCTCCAGCCGTATATCCATTTTTGTGCCTGATGCGGCGCAAAGTGGGAAAGGGTGGCTTTGAGGCTGAAGGCAGCAGGAAAGCCCGCAGCCCCCAGGTCTGTGCGGCTACGCAAGCGGTTCCCAAAGAGCTTTAGAACAAGGCATAGTTTTCCCTGCTGGCTCTTTGGGCATGGGACCCATCTCCAGCCATAGGCCATTTTTGTGCCTGGCGCGGCGCCAAGAGGGAAAGGGTGGTGTCGAGGCTAAAGGCAGCAGGAAAGCCCGCAGCCCCCAGGTCTGTGGGGCTACGCAAGCGGTTCCCAAAGAGCTTTAGAACAAGGCATAGTTTTCCCTGCTGGCTCTTTGGGCGGGGGACCCATCTCCAGCCGTATGGCTATTTTTGTGCCTGACGCGGTGCGTAGTGGCATAGGGTGGTTTTGAGGCTGAAGGCAGCAGGAGAGCCCGCAGCCCCCACGTCTGTGGGGCCAAGCAAGCGGTTCCCAAAGAGCTTTAGAACAAGGCATAGTTTTCCCTGCTGGCTCTTTGGGCGGGGGACCCATCTCCAGCCGTATGGCCATTTTTGTGCCTGGCGCGGTGCGTAGTGGGAAAGGGTGGTTTTGACGCTGAAGGCAGCAGGAAAGCCCGCAGCCCCCAGGTCTGAGGGGCTACGCAAGCGGTTCCCAAAGAGCTTTAGAACAAGGCATAGTTTTCCCTGCTGGCTCTTTGGGCGGGGGACCCATCTCCAGCCGTATGGCCATTTTTGTGCCTGGCGCGGCGCCAAGTGGGTAAGGGTGGTGTCGAGGCTGAAGGCAGCAGCAAAGCCTGCAGCCCCCAGGTCTGTGGGGCCAAGCAAGCGGTTCCCAAAGAGCTTTAGAACAAGGCATAGTTTTCCCTGCTGGCTCTTTGGGCATGGGACCCATCTCCAGCCGTATGGCCATTTTTGTGCCTGGCGCGGCGCCAAGTGGGAAAGGGTGGCTTTGAGGCTGAAGGCAGCAGGAAAGCCCGCAGCCCCCAGGTCTGTGGGGCTACGCAAGCGGTTCCCAGAGACCTTTAGAACAAGGCATAGTTTCCCCTGCTGGCTCTTTGTGCATGGGACCCATCTCCAGCCATATGGCCATTTTTGTGCCTGGCCCGGCGCCAAGAGGGAAAGGGTGGTGTCGAGGCTAAAGGCAGCAGGAAAGCCTGCAGCCCCCAGGTCTGTGGGGTTACGCAAGCGGTTCCCAAAGAGCTTTAGAACAAGGCATAGTTTTCCCTGCTGGCTCTTTGGGCATGGGACCCATCTCCAGCCATATGGCCATTTTTGTGCCTGGCCCGGCGCCAAGAGGGAAAGGGTGGTGTCGAGGCTAAAGGCAGCAGGAAAGCCCGCAGCCCCCAGGTCTGTGGGGCTACGCAAGCGGTTCCCAAAGAGCTTTAGAACAAGGCATAGTTTTCCCTGCTGGCTCTTTGGGCGGGGGACTCATCTCCAGCCGTATGGCCATTTTTGTGCATGGCGCAGCGCCAAGTGGGAAATGGTGGTATCGAGGCTGAAGGCAGCAGGAAAGCCCGCAGCCCCCACGTCTGTGGGGCTACGCAAGCGGTTCCCAAAGAGCTTTAGAACAAGGCATAGTTTTCCCTGCTGGCTCTTTGGGCATGGGACCCATCTCCACCCATAGGCCATTTTTGTGCCTGATAGGGCGCCAAGTGGGAAAGGGTGGCTTTGAGGCTGAAGACAGCAGGAAAGCCTGCAGCCCCCAGGTCTGTGGGGCTACGCAAGCGGTTCCCAAAGAGCTTTAGAACAAGGCATAGTTTTCCCTGCTGGCTCTTTGGGTGGGGGACCCATCTCCAGCCGTATGGCTATTTTTGTGCCTGACGCGGTGCGTAGTGGCATAGGGTGGTTTTGAGGCTGAAGGCAGCAGGAAAGCCCGCAGCCCCCACGTCTGTGGGGCCAAGCAAGCGGTTCCCAAAGAGCTTTAGAACAAGGCATAGTTTTCCCTGCTGGCTCTTTGGGCGGGGGACCCATCTCCAGCCGTATGGCCATTTTTGTGCCTGGCGCGGTGCGTAGTGGGAAAGGGTGGTTTTGACGCTGAAGGCAGCAGGAAAGCCCGCAGCCCCCAGGTCTGTGGGGCTACGCAAGCGGTTCCCAAAGAGCTTTAGAACAAGGCATAGTTTTCCCTGCTGGCTCTTTGGGCGGGGGACCCATCTCCAGCCGTATGGCCATTTTTGTGCCTGGCGCGGCGCCAAGTGGGTAAGGGTTGTGTCGAGGTTGAAGGCAGCAGCAAAGCCTGCAGCCCCCAGGTCTGTGGGGCCAAGCAAGCGGTTCCCAAAGAGCTTTAGAACAAGGCATAGTTTTCCCTGCTGGCTCTTTGGGCATGGGACCCATCTCCAGCCGTATGGCCATTTTTGTCCCTGGCCCGGCGCCAAGTGGGAAAGGGTGGCTTTGAGGCTGAAGGCAGCAGGAAAGCCCGCAGCCCCCAGGTCTGTGGGGCTACGCAAGCGGTTCCCAAAGAGCTTTAGAACAAGGCATAGTTTTCCCTGCTGGCTCTTTGGGCGGGGGACCCATCTCCAGTCGTATGGCCATTTTTGTGCCTGATAGGGCGCCAAGTGGGAAAGGGTGGTGTCGAGGCTGAAGACAGCAGGAAAGCCCGCAGCCCCCACGTCTGTGGGGCCAAGCAAGCGGTTCCCAAAGAGCTTTAGAACAAGGCAGAGTTTTCCCTGCTGGCTCTTTGGGCATGGGACCCATCTCCACCCATAGGCCATTTTTGTGCCTGATAGGGCGCCAAGTGGGAAAGGGTGGCTTTGAGGCTGAAGACAGCAGGAAAGCCTGCAGCTCCCAGGTCTGTGGGGCTACGCAAGCGGTTCCCAAAGAGCTTTAGAACAAGGCATAGTTTTCCCTGCTGGCTCTTTGGGTGGGGGACCCATCTCCAGCCGTATGGCCATTTTTGTGCCTGGCGCGGCGCCAAGTGGGAAAGGGTGGTGTCGAGGCTGAAGGCAGCAGGAAAGCCCGCAGCCCCCAGGTCTGTGAGGCTACGCAAGCGGTTCCCAAAGAGCTTTAGAACAAGGCATAGTTTTCCCTGCTGGCTCTTTGGGTGGGGGACCCATCTCCAGCCGTATGGCCATTTTTGTGCCTGGCGCGGTGCGTAGTGGCATAGGGTGGTTTTGAGGCTGAAGGCAGCCGGAAAGCCCGCAGCCCCCACGTCTGTGGGGCCAAGCAAGCGGTTCCCAGAGAGCTTTAGAAAAAGGCATAGTTTTCCCTGCTGGCTCTTTGGACATGGGACCCATCTCCAGCCATAGGCCATTTTTGTAGCTAGCGCGACGCCAAGTGGGAAAGGGTGGCTTTGAGGCTGAAGGCAGCAGCAAAGCCCGCAGCCCCCAGGTCTGTGGGGCTACGCAAGCGGTTCCCAAAGAGCTTTAGAACAAGGCATAGTTTTCCCTGCTGGCTCTTTGGGCGGGGGACCCATCTCCAGCCGTATGGCCATTTTTGTACCTGATAGGGCGCCAAGTGGGAAAGGGTGGTGTCGAGGCTGAAGACAGCAGGAAAGCCTGCATCCCCCAGGTCTGTGGGGTTACGCAAGCGGTTCCCAAAGAGCTTTAGAACAAGGCATAGTTTTCCCTGCTGGCTCTTTGGGCGGGGGACCCATCTCCAGCCGTATGGCCATTTTTGAGCCTGGCGCGGCGCCAGGTGGGAAAGGGTGGCTTTGAGGCTGAAGGCAGGAGCAAAGCCTGCAGCCCCCAGGTCTGTGGGGCTACGCAAGCGGTTCCCAAAGAGCTTTAGAACAAGGCATAGTTTTCCCTGCTGGCTCTTAGGGCGGGGGACCCATCTCCAGCCGTATGGCCATTTTTGAGCCTGGCGCGGCGCCAAGTGGGAAAGGGTGGTGTCGAGGCTGAAGGCAGCAGGAAAGCCCGCAGCCCCCAGGTCTTTGGGGCTACGCAAGCGGTTCCCAAAGAGCTTTAGAACAAGGCATAGTTTTCCCTGCTCGCTCTTTGGGCGGGGGACCCATCTCCAGCCGTATGGCCATTTTTGTGCCTGGCGAAGCCCCAAGAGGGAAAGGCTGGCTTTGAATCTGAAGGCAGCAGGAAAGCCCGCAGCCCCCAGGTCTGTGGGGCTACGCAAGCGGTTCCCAAAGAGCTTTAGAACAAGGCATAGTTTTCCCTGCTGGCTCTCTGGGCGGGGGACCCATCTCCAGCCGTATGGCCATTTTTGAGCCTGGAGCAGTGCCAAGTGGGAAAGGGTGGTTTTGAGGGTGAAGGCAGCAGGAAAGCCCGCAGCCTCCAGGTCTGTGGGTCTACGCAAGCGGTTCCCAAAGAGCTTTAGAACAAGGCATAGTTTTCCCTGCTGGCTCTTTGGGCGGGGGACCCATCTCCAGCCGTATGGCCATTTTTGTGCCTGGCGCGGCGCCAAGTGGGAAAGGGTGGTGTCGAGGCTGAAGGCAGCAGGAAAGCCCGCAGCCCCCACGTCTGTGGGGCCAAGCAAGCGGTTCCCAAAGAGCTTTAGAACAAGGCACAGTTTTCCCTGCTGGCTCTTTGGGCCTGGGACCCATCTCCAGCCATAGGCCATTTTTGTGCTTGATAGGGCGCCAAGTGGTAAAGGGTGGCTTTGAGGCTGAAGGCAGCAGGAAAGCCTGCAGCCCCCAGGTCTGTGGGGCTACGCAAGCAGTTCCCAAAGAGCTTTAGAACAAGGCATAGTTTTCCCTGCTGGCTCTTTGTTCGGGGGACCCATCTCCAGCCATAGGCCATTTTTGTGCCTGGCCCGGCGCCCAGTGGAAAGGGTGGCTTTGAGGCTTGAAGGCAGCAGGAAAGCCCGCAGCCCCCAGGTCTGTGGGGCTACGCAAGCGGTTCCCAAAGAGCTTTAGAACAAGGCATAGTTTTCCCTGCTGGCTCTCTGGGAGGGGGACCCATCTCCAGCCGTATGGCCATTTTTGTGCCTGGCGCGGCGCCAAGTGGGAAAGGGTTGTGTCGAGGCTAAAGGCAGCAGGAAAGCCCGCAGCCCCCAGGTCTGTGGGGCTACGCAAGCGGTTCCCAAAGAGCTTTAGAACAAGGCATAATTTTCCCTGCTGGCTCTTTGGGCGGGGGACCCATCTCCAGCCGTATGGCCATTTTTGTGCCTGGCGCAGCGCCAAGTGGGAAAGGGTGGTTTTGAGGCTGAAGGCAGCAGCAAAGCCTGCAGCCCCCAGGTCTGTGGGGCTACGCAAGCGGTTCCCAAAGAGCTTTAGAACAAGGCATAGTTTTCCCTGCTGGCTCTTTGGGCATGGGACCCATCTCCAGCCGTATGGCCATTTTTGTGCCTGGCCGGGGGCCAAGTGGGAAAGGGTGGTTTTGAGGCTGAAGGCAGCAGGAAAGCCCGCAGCCCCCAGGTCTGTGGGGCTACGCAAGCGGTTCCCAAAGAGCTTTAGAACAAGGCATAGTTTTCCCTGCTGGCTCTTTGGGCATGGGACCCATCTCCAGCCGTATGGCCATTTTTGTGCTTGATAGGGCGCCAAGTGGGAAAGGGTTGCTTTGAGGCTGAAGACAGCAGGAAAGCCCGCAGCCCCCAGGTCTGTGGGGCTATGCAAGCGGTTCCCAAAGAGCTTTAGAACAAGGCATAGTTTTCCCTGCTGGCTCTCTGGGCGGGGGACCCATCTCCAGCCGTATGGCCATTTTTGAGCCTGGCGCGGCGCCAGGTGGGAAAGGGTGGCTTTGAGGCTGAAGGCAGGAGCAAAGCCCGCAACCCCCAGGTCTGTGGTGCTACGCAAGCGGTTCCCAAAGAGCTTTAGAACAAGGCATAGTTTTCCCAGCTGGCTCTTAGGGCATGGGACCCATCTCCAGCCATAGGCCATTTTTGTGCCTGGCGCGGCGCCAAGTGGGAAAGGGTGGTGTCGAGGCTGAAGGCAGCAGGAAAGCCCGCAGCCCCAAGGTCTGTGGGGCTACGCAAGCGGTTCCCAAAGAGCTTTAGAACAAGGCATAGTTTTCCCTGCTGGCTCTTTGGGCGGGGGACCCATCTCCAGTCGTATGGCTATTTTTATGCCTGGCGCGTTGCGTAGTGGGAAAGGGTGGTTTTGAGGCTGAAGGCAGCAGGAAAGCCTGCAGCCCCCAGGTCTGTGGGACTACGCAAGCGGTTCCCAAAGAGCTTTAGAACAAGGCATAGTTTTCCCTGCTGGCTCTTTGGGCGGGGGACCCATCTCCAGCCGTATGGCCATTTTCGTGCCTGGCGCGGCGCCAAGTGGGAAAGGGTGGTGTCGAGGCTGAAGGCAGCAGGAAAGCCCGCAGCCCCCAGGTCTGTGCGGCTACGCAAGCGGTTCCCAAAGAGCTTTAGAACAAGGCATAGTTTTCCCTGCTGGCTCTTTGGGCGGGGGACCCATCTCCAGCCATAGGCCATTTTTGTGCCTGGCGCGGCGCCAAGTGGGAAAGGGTGTTGTCGAGGCTGAAGGCAGCAGGAAAGCCCGCAGCCCCCAGGTCTGTGGGGCTACGCAAGCGGTTCCCAAAGAGCTTTAGAACAAGGCATAGTTTTACCTGCTGGCTCTTTTGGCAGGGGACCCATCTCCAGCCGTATGGCCATTTTTGTGCCTGGCGCGGCGCCAAGTGGGAAAGGGTTGTTTTGAGGCTGAAGGCGTCACGAAAGCCTGCCGTCCGAGGGTTTCTTAATGCCTTTTCTTAATGATGTCTCCACAGTGTGAAGTTTTGCAGGATTTGAAAAAGTAATAGACACAGTGAAATTGAGTCTATTGGAAACTTCCATACTTTTCCCTCCCTCTAAAATCTCTGCTGTCCTGTAGTATCCACTGCCTGCAACTGCTGTTGCAGGAGCAGCCAGATTGGTATCAAATTTAGAAAAAAGGGACATCATTAAGAGGATTCACTCGCCTTATTTTTCACCGGTGTGGCCAGTAAAGAAACCAAAAAGGCAATGGCGTTTCACAGTAGATTACGGAAAATTAAACGCCAACACTGCACCTCTGACCGCTGCTGTTCCGAATATCGCGGAAATTGTGACAATGATAAAAGGAGCTGCCCATCCTTGCAGGGTTGCCTTAGATTTTAAAGACATATTTTTTTATGATTCTCCTCCTTGAGCAGGACAAAGCGCAGTTTGCATTCACATGGAAAGGAGTCCAATATACCTTTAACCGCTTTCCGCAAGGATACAAACATTCCCCCACTATTGCCCATAATGCTTTGGCTAAAGTGCTATCAGAGATTCCTGTTTCACAGGGATGTACAGTATACCAATATATTATTGATGACATCTTAATAGGGGAGAGAACCAAGAAAGTGTACAAGACATGATGGAAAACATCCGAAAAACATTATCAGATTTGGGATTGGAAATTCCCGACTCAAAGTGTCAGGGACCCGCACAGGAAGTTAAATTCCTGGGGGTCTGGTGGATTAAGGGAGCTGCTTCTGTCCCTCAGGATACCCTGAAAAAATAGAACATGGACAGAATCCTTCCAGCACGAAGGAGTTACAGCAAGTCCTGGGAACTTTAAGTTATTAGCGTAAACACATCCCTGGCTTTTCCATCATTGCTCGCCCCCTTTATTGTTTGCTCAAAAAAGGTAAATCCTGGGAGTCGACTGAACAACACACTAATGCACTAGAATTGCTAATAAAAGAGCTAAGGTTATTCCAACAACTTGGCCCCATACATCCAACTGACCCTGTCCATGTAGAATGGGGGCTCAGTGAACATGGTTCCCATTGTAATTTATGCCAGAAGGGACCAGCAGGACCGGAGAGACCATTAGAATTTAGCTCTCACGCCTTTAATGATACTGAGAGCAGCTATTCAGACCTGGAGAAGGGTTTACTGTCCCTGGTGCGAGCATTGCAACGAGCAGAGCAGATAAGGAGAGAACAGAGCGTGATTGTTCGGGGCCCTTTTCGACTCCTAGATGTGGTCCGTAAAGGGACAGCACCGCCAGCTGGCATTGCCCAGAAACCCACAGTTCGAAAGTGGTATGCTTATTTAGAAGGCATTAATGATATCATGCCAGTCTCTGAAGGTAGTATCAAAGTATCCATGCTCCAGAAGGATAGAGATGGTGCCCTATTGTTCCAATCCCCACCAAACAGACCATCTCCAATCCAAGAAGCACCTCCTCTGAAAGCAGGCAGTGATCTTACAGGAGTGTGGTTTACTGGTGTGTCATCTCACCGTGAGAACAGCAAGTGGAAATACAAGGCCGTAGCACTGGAAGTAGCAACGGGGGAAAGAGCAATTGAAACAGGAGAAGGTAGGGCACAAGTAGGGGAACTCAGAGCCGTCCTACTAGCTGCACAACATGGAGCTACTTACATTTACACTGACTCATATGCTGTTTTTAAAGGAGCCACTGAATGGCTAGGACACTGGGCAGCCAATGATTGGCAGGTGAATAGAGTCCCAATCTGGGAGACAGACAGTTGGAAGCAACTGTTGGAAATAGGAGGACAGAGACCATTGCACATTGCTTGGGTAAAAGGCCACGATCGTTCAAACTCGATCACTGCTCAGTTCAACCAACAGGTAGATAGCCTCACGCGGCTACAACAAATTGACACTGTAGATGATGGTCGGGAATGGTTACATATTAAGCCTGGCCATACAGGCCGTGCTGATCTGTATCAGGAAGGTCTAGCCCGGGGGTGGCCTGTGTCGGTTAAGCTGTGCGAACAAGTAGTAACTGCCTGGTCACAATGTCGCCTACGACTCAGCAAAGATCATCCGAGTAAGGCGCCTCCCTTACACATGCGGGACAAGAAAATGTTGTGGCATTCATGGCAGATTGATTATATTGGGCCCTTGAGATCATCAGGTGGGAAAAGATATGTCCTAGTCGGAGTGGAGATTATCTCCAGCCTCAGTATGGCCACTGGCTTCAAATCAGCTGCTGGGGACAACACAGTGAAAGGCCTAAAAGGGTGGCTCAGCACACTTCCCCTTCCCGAGGAAATCCAAAGTGATAACGGTTCACACTTTACCGCTACAGTGGTACAAGATTGGGCCAAAGAAGAAGGGATTCGATGGGTATTTCATACTCCCTATTATCCTCAGGCTAATGGCATTGTTGAATGCACCAACGGATTGGTTAAGCGTTTTGCAAAAACTCATAAATCATAAGGGAAGGTGAAGAAGGCACCTTGCCCACCGAAATTCGAAAAGTAATATGGGATAACGCAATTGAATTTGAGAAAAAATTTCAGTCCAGGTGGTATCTGGTTAATTTCACCTACGATCCCACTGAGAGCAAAGCCACAGCTTTTGTCTTAACGATACGCAATGCCTCAGTATCCACCATATACCCAATCATCGCACTGGGGTTGAATCATCAAGGAGCTCTACTCTATCCAACACAGCACAGAGGTTGGGCACGACAAAATGAGACTAAATGGCAAACTGCTGATGTTGACGCATGCGTTTCACGAGACCAACAAGGATTCATTTGTGAGAGTAATACTCTCAAAGCACAAGACCTTTGTCTTGACACCAACCAGAATGCTTGTCACTTTGAGACACATCCCGATGAAACCCCAGAGACTGTGCTTGACTATATTGGGAAAGGGTGCGTTAGCATGAGGTCTCCCTGTAGTCTTGTATTATAGACGAGAAAGGCTTGAGACCATGGCCACTCTGGGTCTCTTTGACTACAAACAACAGGGAATAAAAAGGTGAAACTGAATAGCATCAATTCCATCTGCCAATTCGTCATTTTAGAATTTGGGCCTCCAAATAGCCATACATCATAAAAGTAGTATTATTGCCAGGTTCAATGTCAGGATTCCCTGGAGACATTCAAAGGTAGCGTAGGCCAATCCGTCTGTACAGCTCATCCAAGGTTCCTGTAAGACATAAAGGAAAAGAAAATCTGCTCGGTCTTATTCGACCGACGGGGTTAAAAAGAAGGTGCGGTCCACCGGGTGCTGATCCGGTGTATCTTCCCTGAACAATCCTTGGCTTCCCATGCATAGGGATTTTGGGGAGTAGCTAGCACCATTGGCACCGTCCCATTTTGAGGCATTTTCACTAGCACAGGTAGTCCAGGGTGAAATCTTCCGGGGTATTTTCCCGGTTCATTGGCAGCCTTTGGCGAGATAATATTGGCAGGTACACAGAAAGCTTTCATTTTAGGACAGCCGTCTCCACTCCATTTGTTATTTAGTTGATAGATGGCATCATCCAATCGCAAATGCCAACCAGGTTCATGACTTTTTGCAAAACGCTTAACCAATCTATTGGTGCGTTCAACAATGCCATTAGCCTGGGGATAACAGGGAGTATGAAATACCCATCGAATCCCTTCTTCCTTGGCCCAATCTTGTACCACCGAAGCCGTAAAGTGTGAAACGTTATCACTCTGGATTTCGTCGGGAAGGGGAAGTGTGCTGAACCACCCTGTTAGGCCTTTCACTGTGTTGTCCCTCGTAGCTGGTTTGAAACTGCTGGCCATACTGAGGCTGGAGATAATCTCCACTCCTACCAGGACATATCTTTTCCCACCTGATGATCTCAAGGGCCCAATATAATCAAGCTGCCATGAATGCCACAACGCTTTCTTGTCCCGCATGTGTAAGGGAGGCGCCTTACTCGGATGATCTTTGCTGAGTCGTAGGCGACATTGTGAACAGGCAGTTACTATTTGTTCGCACAGCTTAACTGACACAAGCCACCCACCTTCCCGATACAGGTCAGGACGGCCTGTGCGGCCACGTTTAACATGTAACGATTCAAGTAAGCGTTCCCATTCCCGACCATCATCTACAATGTCAATTTGTTGCAGCCGCGTGAGGCCATCTACCTGTTGGTTGAACTGAGCAGTGATCGAGTTTGAACGATCGTGGCCTTTTACCCAAGCAATGTGCAATGGTCTCTGTCCTCCTATTTCCAACAGTTGCTTCCAATTATCTGTCTCCCAGATCGGGACTCTATTCACCTGCCAATCATTGGCTGCCCAGTGTCCTAGCCATTCAGTGGCTCCTTTAAGAACAGCATATGAGTCAGTGTAAATGTAAGTAGCTCCATGTTGTGCAGCTAGTAGGACAGCTCTGAGTTCCCCTACCCTCCCCTATTTCAATTGCTCTTTCTCCCGTTGTTACTTCCAGTGCTACGGCCTTATATTTGCACTTATTTTTTTAACGGTGAGATGACGCACCAGTAAACCACACTCCTCTAAGATCACTGCTGTCCCTCAAAGGAGGTGCTTCTTGGATCGGAGATGGTCTGTTTGGTGGGGATTGGAACAATAGGGCACCATCTATATCCTTTGGTATCCTTGTGAAGTAGCCTTGGATACTTTAACACTGCCTTCAGAGACTGGCTTGATTTCATTAATGCCTTCTAAATAAGCATACCACTTTCGAACTGTAGGTCTCTGGGCAATGCCAGCTGGTGGTGGTGTCCCTTTAAGGACCACATCTGGGAGGCGAAAAGGTCCCAGGAAAGATCACACTCTGTTCTCTTCTTATCTGCTCTGCTCGTTGCAACGCTCGCACCAGGGACAGTAAACCCTTCTCCAGGTCTGAATAGCTGCATTCAGTATCATTGAAGGAGTGGGAGCAAAATTCTAATGGTCTCTCCGGTCCTGCTGGTCCCTTCTGCCATAAATTACAACGGGAACCATGTTCACTGAGCCCCCATTCTACATGGACAGGGTCAGTTGGATGTATGGGGCCAAGTTGTTGGAATAACCTTAGCTCCTTTATTAGTAATTGCAGAGCATTAGTGTGTTGTTCAGTCCACACCCAGGATTTACCCTTTTTTGCCAAGCTATGAAGGGGGCGAGCAATGATGGAAAAGCCAGGGATGTGTTTACACCAATAACTTAAAGTTCCCAGGACCTGCTGTAACTCCTTCGTGCTGGAAGGATTCTGTCCATGTTCTATTTTTTCAGGGTATCCTGAGGGACAGAAGCAGCTCCCTTAATCCACCAGACCCCCAGGAATTTAACTTCCTGTGCGGGTCCCTGACACTTTGAGTCGGGTCTACGTGAGGCACCCACTAACACTTCTGCCCTAGTCATTCGCTGCTCTCCCGGCAACCAGAGGTTAATTTTTGCAGTGTGCCATGTTTTTACCACACCATCAATTCCTGTGAAGTTGACTCTGCGTCGGGTGGGATTTATACCTAGAAGTTGTGCCGTTTCGTTAGTGATTGCAGACATTTGGGCTCCGGTATCAATAATAAAATTTACCAATATCTTCCGGGGTCCAACAGGAATGACAATAACAGGTTCGGAGTCTTTATGAGAGCGCCATTGGATTGCTAGTACCTGCCCGACAGGGTTGCTCAGTGCCCTCCCCGGGGATAGGAGTGTTGTGGCTGGGACTCTGTCAAATCAATCAAGTTATGTTCCGGTGCAGAAGGCACAGTTTTCTCACGGCTTGGGGATTCTCTGGTTAGACTTTTCTCCCCAGCCGCATTATTCTTTCTAGGTAGAGATTGGACTAGCGTACGGAGATCTCCCGTAGGGTCACCGTGCAAGAATTGTCGGGGCACCCCTAATTGTAGGGCTTTACGCCACAACTCATTCCGGTCCTTATCAGGCTTAAACCTTCCCTCTGATTTAGGGTTTTGAGTGTGAGTTTGGACTTGGCGAACCTTTCGCGGGTGTTCGGAGGATTTCTCACTAGTTTGGCTGGCCCAGCCCATTCGGCGCCCATATTGATCTATTTCCTGTACATTCCAGGTGGGCATGTAGTGACGACGGCCCCGCCCATGAGCACCCCGAGCATCCCGTATACGATCTTGAGTGCGAACAAGGAACGGTTTCAGGCAATCGGGAAGACCACGGATGAGAGGGGCTAATCGATCCGGGTCGATAGGGGCTGACATTGGGGATTTCCGAAATTCCTCTCTGTCATACATGGCTTGCAGACAAGCTGCTTTCCGTACAGCCGCAAACAGATCAGAGTAGCCTGTAGCTCTAATCTCTAACGGCTCCCCCCTCTCTCGCGGATCCATACCCCTTGCCCAATAGGCTGCTCGAGCGGTTAGGGAATAATTATGATCCCCAGGCATAGTGGTTAAAAACACTCCTGGTCCCCAAGAGTCTCCTGCTTCTTCCTCACTCAGCATAATTCTGCCCCCCCCTTCAGAAGAAACTCGCCACACGTACTCAACAGCTGACTCTTCTGGTCGCCTCGAATATTTCTCCCTTATTTTTGTTAACTCGGTTGGTGTCCATGGAACGGTACGCACAGTGGTGTGAATTTCATCACCATCATCAACTGCAGTTTCAGTTTTAACCAGAGGACGTAAAGGAAAAACTTGGGATTTCAAAGTAAAAGTCCTTTCCTCCTCATCTTCTTCGTCATCCTCACTATTAGACAAAAAAATCTCCGGTCTGGGTTCCGGAATTTGGATAACACATTAACTTACGAATCTGTTGGACCTGGGTCGAGGGCTGCATTTTATCTAAGAGCCCGGTCACCCTTTCAATAACATTTTAAGTTGGCGATTTTCACTCCCAAGTTGAGCATTCCGGTTTCCTAAACATTCATTCTCACTCACAAGCTTATCGACTTGAGTTCTTAATCTTTCTCCTGTCTCCTTTTGCAAGGCTAATGATGACTTCAGCACCTCATTCTCCGATTTCAGGGTTGCATATTCTACAGCTGAAATCAGATTAGGAGCGGGGGTTTCTCTAGCTTCTTGTTGTGCACAAGATAAACAGGCGCCTAACACAGCACAAATCACACCCTTGCCTTTCCCCGCTCTGAGCTTCTGTGAAACCCGACGCTCTTCAATACGTTCCACCACTTTCTCTTCATCCTTCCAAAATTTTTGGGCCCACTCCTTCCCAGCCTGGGAAGGGGCACAATCATATTTTTGCAGCAGTTTATCCATGGCAATCCTGCCGACTACGCCAAATTCTGTTGCGTGAAACGGGGCCAAGCGGTTTTGGCAGAAGATAAACCCCCTTGTGTTCTAACACTCCTCACCGAGGTGGGAGGCCAGGTGCGGCTGGGTTTCAATTCTGAGTGATGCCCAATTCAGCACTATCAGCCCAATCGCGTTTAATATGTGTTAAACTATTACGATTTGGAGACACTAATAGTGGGCTGCACCTTCAGTCTAGTCGTGCTCCTGAACCAGCACGGCCTCTCTCAAGTTTTGGTCGCGTTCAGTGAGAAAGCGAAACGACTAGCTACTGAAACAGTGCAGTTTATTTAAACAACAGATATACAGGTTCTTTAGGATTGCCGGTGATAAATACACTGTCTGCAAAGCACGTGCAAATAAAGACATTGTTAAATAGACAAACGCGTGACAAAATTATAAACGATACAGCCTGGCTATAAATGTAGGGTAGAGATTCTCTAGAGAAATTTCTAGAGTCCCCGAGAAAGCACTCGGTGTAATCAAAGTCTTACCCAAAGGCGTCCTTATGAGGGGGAAGAAAGGCTCAGCCCGTCGACTGATCCCAGAAAACAGCGGTGGGATTCTTCGCGATGGTGTCTTCCCAGACATTCCCCCTCTCTTGGGCTATTTTTATATTATTTTTTTAACTTCAAAGTGGAGTTTGAGTGACTTTAGTCATATGTACTTTTATTATGATTAATGTACTCAAGGAGGAGTGTTCACACCTCGGGGGCGGATAGCCTCCGGGATGGAGGTGTGTTTTGGTACATTGTGGTGAGCAAAGTTCGCACAAAAGGACAGCATTTCATCAACATTTGACGAAATGTTGGCTCGGGTGGCGTGTAAGCCGCTTATCAGTTCCGTAGTACCATCTCGTCCCCATATCTGCTATTCGTCACAAGGGAAGGCCACGGAACAAGCGCGTTCCGTTCCATCCCTCGTGTAGTTTCGCAAACAACCTTGTACAGGGAATCACAGCTGTTGCATTCTTCGTGTGCTAGCTGCGGCTGTATTCTACCTCAGAAGCCTCTTGATTTTATGACTTTCCTTAATGTGTGAACAATGCTGTATTTTTGTATTCTTGGCCAATTTAGTAATTATTCCACAAGAACACACATTGGTTGCCGATTTATCAACGGGTCTAATCACCACAGGCCAACTGTAATTAAAACCATCTATGTAGACTCTACCAAAGCGGACAAATACAACACTGATTGTTACAAAATTATGGAGCCAAATTCAGATTGCTGGCACAATTTCACTTTCATCAAACCTACAGTAGTGTACTGTATTTGGGGCTACAAGGGCACAGAATTGTTATTTGAATTTATGATTGACTCAAATACACCTGAACTTGCTGAAATGAATCCAGAACCTACACCCCACAAACTCTCAAAGGCTCTCTCTTCTAAGAGAAAAAAAAAAAAAAACACCTCTCTCTTTTCTAAGCCCTCCATTAGACTAACTCCTTACATTTTCAACATTGGCCCTTACGTTATTAAACACACACAGGTCAACAACAGGTACTGTTTAATCCCACATATTCCCTCAAACGAGCAGAATTGTCAATGCAGATTAAAATCTCTGCGATCAAACCCACCTGCTCACCATTCCTGAGTACATCTTATGCAGAATGGTCAGCATGGTTACGCAAACGAACTCTTGCCACTTCACACGGACGGAAGAGGGATGCGACTGGTATCTTAGGAACAGGCCTGGGAGTCTTGAATAGTATAGATGCTGAGATACTTGCCAACAAACTAGTCACAACCGCTACTGATCTGGACAAATTAAGACATCCCCTACGGTCCTCTCTATTAGCATTGGGAAACCACCAACGGCTTTTATAGAATATATTGCCTCAATGGGAAGAAACGGGTGAAAAAGACCATCAGCTGATCACAGATGCACTTGGTACAACTCAAACCAATGTTTCCTTGGCTCTTAGTTGTATCCAAGCCCAATTGTGGATGCAATCTATGACAGCCGCAATCATAAGGGAAGGTAAAGAAGGCACCTTGCCCACCGAAATTCGAAAAGTAATATGGGATAACGCAATTGAATTTGAGAAAAAATTTCAGTCCAGGTGGTATCTGGTTAATTTCACCTACGATCCCACTGAGAGCAAAGCCACAGCTTTTGTCTTAACGAACGCAATGCCTCCGTATACACCACATACCCAATCATCGCACTGGGGTTGAATCACCAAGGAGCTCTACTCTATCCAACACAGCACAGAGGTTGGGCACGACAAAATGAGACTAAATGGCAAACTGCTGATGTTGACGCATGCGTTTCACGAGACCAACAAGGATTCTTTTGTGAGAGTAATACTCTCAAAGCACAAGACCTTTGTCTTGACACCAACCAGAATGTTTGTCACTTTGAGACACATCCCGATGAAACCCCAGAGACTGTGCTTGACTATATTGGGAAAGGGTGCGTTAGCATGAGGTCTCCCTGTAGTCTTGTATTCAGAGATGACATAGTAATCACTCAAATCTTTGTGTTTGAACTTTACTAACACAAAGTTACGGGATGCGACTTCAATTATTAAGCTCCTGTTACGTCTTTTCAATTGCTACAACCTAATTATACGTTGATTCGAGATTGTTGCCTACCCCTATCGGAATGAATCTCTCCCTGGTGAAGAAGCTGCTAAAACACAATGAATTGAAGCGACTCTTGAAAGAGGCCCAAGAAAATAGACAGACAACTTTGATTACCGTCCATCATCAGGTTGAAGAAATACACAAAGCGTTGGAAAGAGTGAAGAGAGGCGAAGGACATAGATGGGGAGATCCTCTTTTTGGATGGTCACCGACAGTTACAGGACTTTATAACAAGATGCTTCACTCTGTTGTTGTTTTACTAATACTCACTGTATTGTGCTTTGCTTAGACAATTGTTTTGCATGTTAGACTTTGGATTATGATGAAAAGTTTAAATCGCTTGATCACTCCGCGAGAAGGATTTCCACTTGATATCCCTCAGCACAAGAACACATGTGATCTTTCTTATCAGTGTTGAGTACGTCGACCTTGACTGACTGTAGACAAAGCTTTCCCTGCAGGCTCTTTGCGCGGGGGACCCATCTCCAGCCATATGGCCATTTTTGTGCCTGGCGCGGCGCCAAGTTGGAAAGCGTGGCTTTGAGTCTGAAGGCAGCAGGAAAGCCCGCAGCCCCCACGTCTGTGGGGCTACGCAAGCGGTTCCCAAAGAGCTTTAGAACAAGGCATAGTTTTCCCTGCTGACTCCTTGGGCGTGGGACCCATCTCCAGCCGTATGGCCATTTTTGTGCCTGGCGCGGCGCCAAGTGGGAAAGGGTGGCTTTGAGGCTGAAGGCAGCAGGAAAGCCCGCAGCCCCCAGGTCTGTGGGGCTACGCAAGCGGTTCCCAAAGAGCTTTAGAACAAGGCCTAGTTTTCCCTGCTGGCTCTTTGGGCATGGGACCCATCTCCAGCCGTATGGCCATTTTTGTGCCTGGCGCGGCGCCAAGTGTGAAAGGGTGGCTTTGAGGCTGAAGGCAGCAGGAAAGCCCGCAGCCCCCACGTCTGTGGGGCCAAGCAAGCGGTTCCCAAAGAGCTTTAGAACAAGGCAGAGTTTTCCCTGCTGGCTCTTTGGGCATGGGACCCATCTCCACCCATAGGCCATTTTTGTGCCTGATAGGGCGCCAAGTGGGAAAGGGTGGCTTTGAGGCTGAAGGCAGCAGGAAAGCCTGCAGCTCCCAGGTCTGTGGGGCTATGCAAGCGGTTCCCAAAGAGCTTTAGAACAAGGCATAGTTTTCCCTGCTGGCTCTTTGGGCGGGGGACCCATCTCCAGCCGTATGGCCATTTTTGTGCCTGGCGCGGCGCCAAGTGGGAAAGGGTGGTGTCGAGGCTGAAGGCAGCAGGAAAGCCCGCAGCCCCCAGGTCTGTGGGGCTACGCAAGCGGTTCCCAAAGAGCTTTAGAACAAGGCATAGTTTTCCCTGCTGGCTCTTTGTTCGGGGGACCCATCTCCAGACGTATGGCTATTTTTGTGCCTGGCGCGGTGCGTAGTGGCATAGGGTGGTTTTGAGGCTGAAGGCAGCAGGAAAGCCCGCAGCCCCCACGTCTGTGGGCCCAAGCAAGCGGTTCCCAGAGAGCTTTAGAACAAGGCATAGTTTTCCCTGCTGGCTCTTTGGGCGGGGGACCCATCTCCAGCCATATGGCCATTTTTGTGCCTGGCGCGGTGCGTAGTGGAAAAGGGTGGTTTTGAGGCTGAAGGCAGCAGGAAAGCCCGCAGCCCCCAGGTCTGTGGGGCCAAGCAAGCGGTTCCCAAAGAGCTTTAGAACAAGGCATAGTTTTCCCTGCTGGCTCTTTGGGCATGGGACCCATCTCCAGCCATAGGCCATTTTTGTGCCTGGCGCGGCGCCAAGTGGGAAAGGGTGGCTTTGAGGCTGAAGGCAGCAGCAAAGCCCGCAGCCCCCAGGTCTGTGGGGCTACGCAAGCGGTTCCCAAAGAGCTTTAGAACAAGGCATAGTTTTCCCTGCTGGCTCTTTGGGCGGGGGACCCATCTCCAGACGTATGGCCATTTTTGTGCCTGATAGGGCGCCAAGTGGGAAAGGGTGGTGTCGAGGCTGAAGACAGCAGGAAAGCCTGCAGCCCCCAGGTCTGTGGGGCTACGCAAGCGGTTCCCAAAGAGCTTTAGAACAAGGCATAGTTTTCCCTGCTGGCTCTTTGGGCGGGGGACCCATCTCCAGCCGTATGGCCATTTTTGAGCCTGGCGCGGCGCCAGGTGGGAAAGGGTGGCTTTGAGGGTGAAGGCAGGAGCAAAGCCTGCAGCCCCCAGGTCTTTGGGGCTACGCAAGCGGTTCCCAAAGAGCTTTAGAACAAGGCATAGTTTTCCCTGCTCGCTCTTTGGGCGGGGGACCCATCTCCAGCCGTACGGCCATTTTTGTGCCTGGCGCGGCGCCAAGAGGGAAAGGGTGGTGTCGAGGCTAAAGGCAGCAGGAAAGCCCGCAGCCCCCAGGTCTGTGGGGCTACGCAAGCGGTTCCCAAAGAGCTTTAGAACAAGGCATAGTTTTCCCTGCTGGCTCTCTGGGCGGGGGACCCATCTGCAGCCGTATGGCCATTTTTGAGCCTGGAGCAGTGCCAAGTGGGAAAGGGTGGTTTTGAGGCTGAAGGTAGCAGGAAAGCCCGCAGCCCCCAGGTCTGTGGGGCTACGCAAGCGGTTCCCAAAGAGCTTTAGAACAAGGCATAGTTTTCCCTGCTGGCTCTTTGGGCGGGGGACCCATCTCCAGCCGTATGGCCATTTTCGTGCCTGGCCCGGCGCAAAGTGGGAAAGGGTGGTGTCGAGGCTGAAGGCAGCAGGAAAGCCCGCAGCCCCCACGTCTGTGGGGCCAAGCAAGCGGTTCCCAAAGAGCTTTAGAACAAGGCATAGTTTTCCCTGCTGGCTCTTTGGGCCTGGGACCCATCTCCAGCCATAGGCCATTTTTGTGCTTGATAGGGCGCCAAGTGGGAAAGGGTGGCTTTGAGGCTGAAGGCAGCAGGAAAGCCTGCAGCCCCCAGGTCTGTGGGGCTACGCAAGCAGTTCCCAAAGAGCTTTAGAACAAGGCATAGTTTTCCCTGCTGGCTCTTTGTTCGGGGGACCCATCTCCAGCCATAGGCCATTTTTGTGCCTGGCCCGGCGCCCAGTGGAAAGGGTGGCTTTGAGGCTTGAAGGCAGCAGGAAAGCCCGCAGCCCCCAGGTCTGTGGGGCTACGCAAGCGGTTCCCAAAGAGCTTTAGAACAAGGCATAGTTTTCCCTGCTGGCTCTCTGGGAGGGGGACCCATCTCCAGCCGTATGGCCATTTTTGTGCCTGGCGCGGCGCCAAGTGGGAAAGGGTTGTGTCGAGGCTAAAGGCAGCAGGAAAGCCCGCAGCCCCCAGGTCTGTGGTGCTACGCAAGCGGTTCCCAAAGAGCTTTAGAACAAGGCATAGTTTTCCCAGCTGGCTCTTAGGGCATGGGACCCATCTCCAGCCATAGGCCATTTTTGTGCCTGGCGCGGCGCCAAGTGGGAAAGGGTGCTGTCGAGGCTGAAGGCAGCAGGAAAGCCCGCAGCCCCAAGGTCTGTGGGGCTACGCAAGCGGTTCCCAAAGAGCTTTAGAACAAGGCATAGTTTTCCCTGCTGGCTCTTTGGGCGGGGGACCCATCTCCAGTCGTATGGCTATTTTTATGCCTGGCGCGTTGCGTAGTGGGAAAGGGTGGTTTTGAGGCTGAAGGCAGCAGGAAAGCCTGCAGCCCCCAGGTCTGTGGGGCTACGCAAGCGGTTCCCAAAGAGCTTTAGAACAAGGCATAGTTTTCCCTGCTGGCTCTTTGGGCGGGGGACCCATCTCCAGCCGTATATCCATTTTTGTGCCTGATGCGGCGCAAAGTGGGAAAGGGTGGCTTTGAGGCTGAAGGCAGCAGGAAAGCCCGCAGCCCCCAGGTCTGTGGGGCTACGCAAGCGGTTCCCAAAGAGCTTTAGAACAAGGCATAGTTTTCCCTGCTGGCTCTTTGGGCGGGGGACCCATCTCCAGCCATATGGCCATTTTTGTGCATGGCGCAGCGCCAAGTGGGAAATGGTGGTATCGAGGCTGAAGGCAGCAGGAAAGCCCGCAGCCCCCACGTCTGTGGGGCTACGCAAGCGGTTCCCAAAGAGCTTTAGAACAAGGCATAGTTTTCCCTGCTGGCTCTTTGGGCATGGGACCCATCTCCACCCATAGGCCATTTTTGTGCCTGATAGGGCGCCAAGTGGGAAAGGGTGGCTTTGAGGCTGAAGACAGCAGGAAAGCCTGCAGCCCCCAGGTCTGTGGGGCTACGCAAGCGGTTCCCAAAGAGCTTTAGAACAAGGCATAGTTTTCCCTGCTGGCTCTTTCGGTGGGGGACCCATCTCCAGCAGTATGGCTATTTTTGTGCCTGACGCGGTGCGTAGTGGCATAGGGTGGTTTTGAGGCTGAAGGCAGCAGGAGAGCCCGCAGCCCCCACGTCTGTGGGGCCAAGCAAGCGGTTCCCAAAGAGCTTTAGAACAAGGCATAGTTTTCCCTGCTGGCTCTTTGGGCGGGGGACCCATCTCCAGCCGTATGGCCATTTTTGTGCCTGGCGCGGTGCGTAGTGGGAAAGGGTGGTTTTGACGCTGAAGGCAGCAGAAAAGCCCGCAGCCCCCAGGTCTGAGGGGCTACGCAAGCGGTTCCCAAAGAGCTTTAGAACAAGGCATAGTTTTCCCTGCTGGCTCTCTGGGCGGGGGACCCATCTCCAGCCGTATGGCCATTTTTGTGCCTGGCGCGGCGCCAAGTGGGTAAGGGTGGTGTCGAGGCTGAAGACAGCAGGAAAGCCTGCAGCCCCCAGGTCTGTGGGGCTACGCAAGCGGTTCCCAAAGAGCTTTAGAACAAGGCATAGTTTTCCCTGCTGGCTCTTTGGGCGGGGGACCCATCTCCAGCCGTATGGCCATTTTTGAGCCTGGCGCGGCGCCAGGTGGGAAAGGGTGGCTTTGAGGGTGAAGGCAGGAGCAAAGCCTGCAGCCCCCAGGTCTGTGGGGCTACGCAAGCGGTTCCCAAAGAGCTTTAGAACAAGGCATAGTTTTCCCTGCTGGCTCTTAGGGCGGGGGACCCATCTCCAGCCGTATGGCCATTTTTGAGCCTGGCGCGGCGCCAAGTGGGAAAGGGTGGTGTCGAGGCTGAAGGCAGCAGGAAAGCCCGCAGCCCCCAGGTCTTTGGGGCTACGCAAGCGGTTCCCAAAGAGCTTTAGAACAAGGCATAGTTTTCCCTGCTCGCTCTTTGGGCGGGGGACCCATCTCCAGCCGTACGGCCATTTTTGTGCCTGGCGCGGCGCCAAGAGGGAAAGGGTGGTGTCGAGGCTAAAGGCAGCAGGAAAGCCCGCAGCCCCCAGGTCTGTGGGGCTACGCAAGCGGTTCCCAAAGAGCTTTAGAACAAGGCATAGTTTTCCCTGCTGGCTCTCTGGGCGGGGGACCCATTTGCAGCCGTATGGCCATTTTTGAGCCTGGAGCAGTGCCAAGTGGGAAAGGGTGGTTTTGAGGGTGAAGGTAGCAGGAAAGCCCGCAGCCCCCAGGTCTGTGGGGCTACGCAAGCGGTTCCCAAAGAGCTTTAGAACAAGGCATAGTTTTCCCTGCTGGCTCTTTGGGCGGGGGACCCATCTCCAGCCGTATGGCCATTTTCGTGCCTGGCCCGGCGCAAAGTGGGAAAGGGTGGTGTCGAGGCTGAAGGCAGCAGGAAAGCCCGCAGCCCCCACGTCTGTGGGGCCAAGCAAGCGGTTCCCAAAGAGCTTTAGAACAAGGCATAGTTTTCCCTGCTGGCTCTTTGGGCCTGGGACCCATCTCCAGCCATAGGCCATTTTTGTGCTTGATAGGGCGCCAAGTGGGAAAGGGTGGCTTTGAGGCTGAAGGCAGCAGGAAAGCCTGCAGCCCCCAGGTCTGTGGGGCTACGCAAGCAGTTCCCAAAGAGCTTTAGAACAAGGCATAGTTTTCCCTGCTGGCTCTTTGTTCGGGGGACCCATCTCCAGCCATAGGCCATTTTTGTGCCTGGCCCGGCGCCCAGTGGAAAGGGTGGCTTTGAGGCTTGAAGGCAGCAGGAAAGCCCGCAGCCCCCAGGTCTGTGGGGCTACGCAAGCGGTTCCCAAAGAGCTTTAGAACAAGGCATAGTTTTCCCTGCTGGCTCTCTGGGAGGGGGACCCATCTCCAGCCGTATGGCCATTTTTGTGCCTGGCGCGGCGCCAAGTGGGAAAGGGTTGTGTCGAGGCTAAAGGCAGCAGGAAAGCCCGCAGCCCCCAGGTCTGTGGTGCTACGCAAGCGGTTCCCAAAGAGCTTTAGAACAAGGCATAGTTTTCCCAGCTGGCTCTTAGGGCATGGGACCCATCTCCAGCCATAGGCCATTTTTGTGCCTGGCGCGGCGCCAAGTGGGAAAGGGTGCTGTCGAGGCTGAAGGCAGCAGGAAAGCCCGCAGCCCCAAGGTCTGTGGGGCTACGCAAGCGGTTCCCAAAGAGCTTTAGAACAAGGCATAGTTTTCCCTGCTGGCTCTTTGGGCGGGGGACCCATCTCCAGTCGTATGGCTATTTTTATGCCTGGCGCGTTGCGTAGTGGGAAAGGGTGGTTTTGAGGCTGAAGGCAGCAGGAAAGCCTGCAGCCCCCAGGTCTGTGGGGCTACGCAAGCGGTTCCCAAAGAGCTTTAGAACAAGGCATAGTTTTCCCTGCTGGCTCTTTGGGCGGGGGACCCATCTCCAGCCGTATATCCATTTTTGTGCCTGATGCGGCGCAAAGTGGGAAAGGGTGGCTTTGAGGCTGAAGGCAGCAGGAAAGCCCGCAGCCCCCAGGTCTGTGGGGCTACGCAAGCGGTTCCCAAAGAGCTTTAGAACAAGGCATAGTTTTCCCTGCTGGCTCTTTGGGCGGGGGACCCATCTCCAGCCATATGGCCATTTTTGTGCATGGCGCAGCGCCAAGTGGGAAATGGTGGTATCGAGGCTGAAGGCAGCAGGAAAGCCCGCAGCCCCCACGTCTGTGGGGCTACGCAAGCGGTTCCCAAAGAGCTTTAGAACAAGGCATAGTTTTCCCTGCTGGCTCTTTGGGCATGGGACCCATCTCCACCCATAGGCCATTTTTGTGCCTGATAGGGCGCCAAGTGGGAAAGGGTGGCTTTGAGGCTGAAGACAGCAGGAAAGCCTGCAGCCCCCAGGTCTGTGGGGCTACGCAAGCGGTTCCCAAAGAGCTTTAGAACAAGGCATAGTTTTCCCTGCTGGCTCTTTCGGTGGGGGACCCATCTCCAGCAGTATGGCTATTTTTGTGCCTGACGCGGTGCGTAGTGGCATAGGGTGGTTTTGAGGCTGAAGGCAGCAGGAGAGCCCGCAGCCCCCACGTCTGTGGGGCCAAGCAAGCGGTTCCCAAAGAGCTTTAGAACAAGGCATAGTTTTCCCTGCTGGCTCTTTGGGCGGGGGACCCATCTCCAGCCGTATGGCCATTTTTGTGCCTGGCGCGGTGCGTAGTGGGAAAGGGTGGTTTTGACGCTGAAGGCAGCAGAAAAGCCCGCAGCCCCCAGGTCTGAGGGGCTACGCAAGCGGTTCCCAAAGAGCTTTAGAACAAGGCATAGTTTTCCCTGCTGGCTCTCTGGGCGGGGGACCCATCTCCAGCCGTATGGCCATTTTTGTGCCTGGCGCGGCGCCAAGTGGGTAAGGGTGGTGTCGAGGCTGAAGGCAGCAGCAAAGCCTGCAGCCCCCAGGTCTGTGGGGCCAAGCAAGCGGTTCCCAAAGAGCTTTAGAACAAGGCATAGTTTTCCCTGCTGGCTCTTTGGGCATGGGACCCATCTCCAGCCGTATGGCCATTTTTGTGCCTGGCGCGGCGCCAAGTGGGAAAGGGTGGCTTTGAGGCTGAAGGCAGCAGGAAAGCCCGCAGCCCCCAGGTCTGTGGGGCTACGCAAGCGGTTCCCAGAGACCTTTAGAACAAGGCATAGTTTCCCCTGCTGGCTCTTTGGGCATGGGACCCATCTCCAGCCATATGGCCATTTTTGTGCCTGGCCCGGCGCCAAGAGGGAAAGGGTGGTGTCGAGGCTAAAGGCAGCAGGAAAGCCTGCAGCCCCCAGGTCTGTGGGGCTACGCAAGCGGTTCCCAAAGAGCTTTAGAACAAGGCATAGTTTTCCCTGCTGGCTCTTTGGGCATGGGACCCATCTCCAGCCATATGGCCATTTTTGTGCCTGGCCCGGCGCCAAGAGGGAAAGGGTGGTGTCGAGGCTAAAGGCAGCAGGAAAGCCCGCAGCCCCCAGGTCTGTGGGGCTACGCAAGCGGTTCCCAAAGAGCTTTAGAACAAGGCATAGTTTTCCCTGCTGGCTCTTTGGGCGGGGGACTCATCTCCAGCCGTATGGCCATTTTTGTGCATGGCGCAGCGCCAAGTGGGAAATGGTGGTATCGAGGCTGAAGGCAGCAGGAAAGCCCGCAGCCCCCACGTCTGTGGGGCTACGCAAGCGGTTCCCAAAGAGCTTTAGAACAAGGCATAGTTTTCCCTGCTGGCTCTTTGGGCATGGGACCCATCTCCACCCATAGGCCATTTTTGTGCCTGATAGGGCGCCAAGTGGGAAAGGGTGGCTTTGAGGCTGAAGACAGCAGGAAAGCCTGCAGCCCCCAGGTCTGTGGGGCTACGCAAGCGGTTCCCAAAGAGCTTTAGAACAAGGCATAGTTTTCCCTGCTGGCTCTTTGGGTGGGGGACCCATCTCCAGCCGTATGGCTATTTTTGTGCCTGACGCGGTGCGTAGTGGCATAGGGTGGTTTTGAGGCTGAAGGCAGCAGGAAAGCCCGCAGCCCCCACGTCTGTGGGGCCAAGCAAGCGGTTCCCAAAGAGCTTTAGAACAAGGCATAGTTTTCCCTGCTGGCTCTTTGGGCGGGGGACCCATCTCCAGCCGTATGGCCATTTTTGTGCCTGGCGCGGTGCGTAGTGGGAAAGGGTGGTTTTGACGCTGAAGGCAGCAGGAAAGCCCGCAGCCCCCAGGTCTGTGGGGCTACGCAAGCGGTTCCCAAAGAGCTTTAGAACAAGGCATAGTTTTCCCTGCTGGCTCTTTGGGCGGGGGACCCATCTCCAGCCGTATGGCCATTTTTGTGCCTGGCGCGGCGCCAAGTGGGTAAGGGTGGTGTCGAGGTTGAAGGCAGCAGCAAAGCCTGCAGCCCCCAGGTCTGTGGGGCCAAGCAAGCGGTTCCCAAAGAGCTTTAGAACAAGGCATAGTTTTCCCTGCTGGCTCTTTGGGCATGGGACCCATCTCCAGCCGTATGGCCATTTTTGTCCCTGGCCCGGCGCCAAGTGGGAAAGGGTGGCTTTGAGGCTGAAGGCAGCAGGAAAGCCCGCAGCCCCCAGGTCTGTGGGGCTACGCAAGCGGTTCCCAAAGAGCTTTAGAACAAGGCATAGTTTTCCCTGCTGGCTCTTTGGGCGGGGGACCCATCTCCAGCCGTATGGCCATTTTTGTGCCTGATAGGGCGCCAAGTGGGAAAGGGTGGTGTCGAGGCTGAAGACAGCAGGAAAGCCCGCAGCCCCCACGTCTGTGGGGCCAAGCAAGCGGTTCCCAAAGAGCTTTAGAACAAGGCATAGTTTTCCCTGCTGTCTCTTTGGGCATGGGACCCATCTCCACCCATAGGCCATTTTTGTGCCTGATAGGGCGCCAAGTGGGAAAGGGTGGCTTTGAGGCTGAAGACAGCAGGAAAGCCTGCAGCTCCCAGGTCTGTGGGGCTACGCAAGCGGTTCCCAAAGAGCTTTAGAACAAGGCATAGTTTTCCCTGCTGGCTCTTTGGGTGGGGGACCCATCTCCAGCCGTATGGCCATTTTTGTGCCTGGCGCGGCGCCAAGTGGGAAAGGGTGGTGTCGAGGCTGAAGGCAGCAGGAAAGCCCGCAGCCCCCAGGTCTGTGAGGCTACGCAAGCGGTTCCCAAAGAGCTTTAGAACAAGGCATAGTTTTCCCTGCTGGCTCTTTGGGTGGGGGACCCATCTCCAGCCGTATGGCCATTTTTGTGCCTGGCGCGGTGCGTAGTGGCATAGGGTGGTTTTGAGGCTGAAGGCAGCCGGAAAGCCCGCAGCCCCCACGTCTGTGGGGCCAAGCAAGCGGTTCCCAGAGAGCTTTAGAACAAGGCATAGTTTTCCCTGCTGGCTCTTTGGACATGGGACCCATCTCCAGCCATAGGCCATTTTTGTAGCTAGCGCGACGCCAAGTGGGAAAGGGTGGCTTTGAGGCTGAAGGCAGCAGCAAAGCCCGCAGCCCCCAGGTCTGTGGGGCTACGCAAGCGGTTCCCAAAGAGCTTTAGAACAAGGCATAGTTTTCCCTGCTGGCTCTTTGGGCGGGGGACCCATCTCCAGCCGTATGGCCATTTTTGTGCCTGATAGGGCGCCAAGTGGGAAAGGGTGGTGTCGAGGCTGAAGACAGCAGGAAAGCCTGCAGCCCCCAGGTCTGTGGGGTTACGCAAGCGGTTCCCAAAGAGCTTTAGAACAAGGCATAGTTTTCCCTGCTGGCTCTTTGGGCGGGGGACCCATCTCCAGCCGTATGGCCATTTTTGAGCCTGGCGCGGCGCCAGGTGGGAAAGGGTGGCTTTGAGGCTGAAGGCAGGAGCAAAGCCTGCAGCCCCCAGGTCTGTGGGGCTACGCAAGCGGTTCCCAAAGAGCTTTAGAACAAGGCATAGTTTTCCCTGCTGGCTCTTAGGGCGGGGGACCCATCTCCAGCCGTATGGCCATTTTTGAGCCTGGCGCGGCGCCAAGTGGGAAAGGGTGGTGTCGAGGCTGAAGGCAGCAGGAAAGCCCGCAGCCCCCAGGTCTTTGGGGCTACGCAAGCGGTTCCCAAAGAGCTTTAGAACAAGGCATAGTTTTCCCTGCTCGCTCTTTGGGCGGGGGACCCATCTCCAGCCGTATGGCCATTTTTGTGCCTGGCGAAGCCCCAAGAGGGAAAGGCTGGCTTTGAATCTGAAGGCAGCAGGAAAGCCCGCAGCCCCCAGGTCTGTGGGGCTACGCAAGCGGTTCCCAAAGAGCTTTAGAACAAGGCATAGTTTTCCCTGCTGGCTCTCTGGGCGGGGGACCCATCTCCAGCCGTATGGCCATTTTTGAGCCTGGAGCAGTGCCAAGTGGGAAAGGGTGGTTTTGAGGGGGAAGGCAGCAGGAAAGCCCGCAGCCTCCAGGTCTGTGGGGCTACGCAAGCGGTTCCCAAAGAGCTTTAGAACAAGGCATAGTTTTCCCTGCTGGCTCTTTGGGCGGGGGACCCATCTCCAGCCGTATGGCCATTTTTGTGCCTGGCGCGGCGCCAAGTGGGAAAGGGTGGTGTCGAGGCTGAAGGCAGCAGGAAAGCCCGCAGCCCCCACGTCTGTGGGGCCAAGCAAGCGGTTCCCAAAGAGCTTTAGAACAAGGCATAGTTTTCCCTGCTGGCTCTTTGGGCCTGGGACCCATCTCCAGCCATAGGCCATTTTTGTGCTTGATAGGGCGCCAAGTGGGAAAGGGTGGCTTTGAGGCTGAAGGCAGCAGGAAAGCCTGCAGCCCCCAGGTCTGTGGGGCTACGCAAGCAGTTCCCAAAGAGCTTTAGAACAAGGCATAGTTTTCCCTGCTGGCTCTTTGTTCGGGGGACCCATCTCCAGCCATAGGCCATTTTTGTGCCTGGCCCGGCGCCCAGTGGAAAGGGTGGCTTTGAGGCTTGAAGGCAGCAGGAAAGCCCGCAGCCCCCAGGTCTGTGGGGCTACGCAAGCGGTTCCCAAAGAGCTTTAGAACAAGGCATAGTTTTCCCTGCTGGCTCTCTGGGAGGGGGACCCATCTCCAGCCGTATGGCCATTTTTGTGCCTGGCGCGGCGCCAAGTGGGAAAGGGTTGTGTCGAGGCTAAAGGCAGCAGGAAAGCCCGCAGCCCCCAGGTCTGTGGGGCTACGCAAGCGGTTCCCAAAGAGCTTTAGAACAAGGCATAATTTTCCCTGCTGGCTCTTTGGGCGGGGGACCCATCTCCAGCCGTATGGCCATTTTTGTGCCTGGCGCAGCGCCAAGTGGGAAAGGGTGGTTTTGAGGCTGAAGGCAGCAGCAAAGCCTGCAGCCCCCAGGTCTGTGGGGCTACGCAAGCGGTTCCCAAAGAGCTTTAGAACAAGGCATAGTTTTCCCTGCTGGCTCTTTGGGCGGGGGACCCATCTCCAGCCGTATGGCCATTTTTGTGCCTGGCCGGGGGCCAAGTGGGAAAGGGTGGTTTTGAGGCTGAAGGCAGCAGGAAAGCCCGCAGCCCCCAGGTCTGTGGGGCCAAGCAAGCGGTTCCCAAAGAGCTTTAGAACAAGGCATAGTTTTCCCTGCTGGCTCTTTGGGCATGGGACCCATCTCCAGCCGTATGGCCATTTTTGTGCTTGATAGGGCGCCAAGTGGGAAAGGGTTGCTTTGAGGCTGAAGACAGCAGGAAAGCCCGCAGCCCCCAGGTCTGTGGGGCTATGCAAGCGGTTCCCAAAGAGCTTTAGAACAAGGCATAGTTTTCCCTGCTGGCTCTTTGGGCGGGGGACCCATCTCCAGCCGTATGGCCATTTTTGAGCCTGGCGCGGCGCCAGGTGGGAAAGGGTGGCTTTGAGGCTGAAGGCAGGAGCAAAGCCCGCAACCCCCAGGTCTGTGGTGCTACGCAAGCGGTTCCCAAAGAGCTTTAGAACAAGGCATAGTTTTCCCAGCTGGCTCTTAGGGCATGGGACCCATCTCCAGCCATAGGCCATTTTTGTGCCTGGCGCGGCGCCAAGTGGGAAAGGGTGCTGTCGAGGCTGAAGGCAGCAGGAAAGCCCGCAGCCCCAAGGTCTGTGGGGCTACGCAAGCGGTTCCCAAAGAGCTTTAGAACAAGGCATAGTTTTCCCTGCTGGCTCTTTGGGCGGGGGACCCATCTCCAGTCGTATGGCTATTTTTATGCCTGGCGCGTTGCGTAGTGGGAAAGGGTGGTTTTGAGGCTGAAGGCAGCAGGAAAGCCTGCAGCCCCCAGGTCTGTGGGACTACGCAAGCGGTTCCCAAAGAGCTTTAGAACAAGGCATAGTTTTCCCTGCTGGCTCTTTGGGCATGGGACCCATCTCCAGCCGTATATCCATTTTTGTGCCTGATGCGGCGCAAAGTGGGAAAGGGTGGCTTTGAGGCTGAAGGCAGCAGGAAAGCCCGCAGCCCCCAGGTCTGTGCGGCTACGCAAGCGGTTCCCAAAGAGCTTTAGAACAAGGCATAGTTTTCCCTGCTGGCTCTTTGGGCATGGGACCCATCTCCAGCCATAGGCCATTTTTGTGCCTGGCGTGGCGCCAAGAGGGAAAGGGTGGTGTGGAGGCTAAAGGAAGCAGGAAAGCCCGCAGCCCCCAGGTCTGTGGGGCTACGCAAGCGGTTCCCAAAGAGCTTTAGAACAAGGCATAGTTTTCCCTGCTGGCTCTTTGGGCGGGGGACCCATCTCCAGCCATATGGCCATTTTTGTGCATGGCGCAGCGCCAAGTGGGAAATGGTGGTATCGAAGCTGAAGGCAGCAGGAAAGCCCGCAGCCCCCAGGTCTGTGGGGCTACGCAAGCGGTTCCCAAAGAGCTTTAGAACAAGGCATAGTTTTCCCTGCTGGCTCTTTGGGCCTGGGACCCATCTCCAGCCGTATGGCTATTTTTGTGCCTGACGCGGTGCGTAGTGGCATAGGGTGGTTTTGAGGCTGAAGGCAGCAGCAAAGCCTGCAGCCCTAAGGTCTGTGGGGCTACGCAAGCGGTTCCCAAAGAGCTTTAGAACAAGGCATAGTTTTCCCTGCTGGCTCTTTGGGCGGGGGACCCATCTCCAGCCGTATGGCCATTTTTGTGCCTGGCGCGGCGCCAAGTGGTTAAGGGTGGTGTCGAGGCTGAAGGCAGCAGCAAAGCCTGCAGCCCCCAGGTCTGTGGGGCCAAGCAAGCGGTTCCCAAAAAGCTTTAGAACAAGGCATAGTTTTCCCTGCTGGCTCTTTGGGCATGGGACCCATCTCCAGCCGTATGGCCATTTTTGTCCCTGGCCCGGCGCCAAGTGGGAAAGGGTGGCTTTGAGGCTGAAGGCAGCAGGAAAGCCCGCAGCCCCCACGTCTGTGGGGCCAAGCAAGCGGTTCCCAAAGAGCTTTAGAACAAGGCATAGTTTTCCCTGCTGGCTCTTTGGGCGGGGGACCCATCTCCAGCCGTATGGCCATTTTTGTGCCTGGCGAAGCCCCAAGTGCGAAAGGGTGGCTTTGAGGCTGAAGGCAGCAGGAAAGCCCGCAGCCCCCAGGTCTGTGGGGCTACGCAAGCGGTTCCCAAAGAGCTTTAGAACAAGGCATAGTTTTCCCTGCTGGCTCTTTTGACAGGGGACCCATCTCCACCCATAGGCCATTTTTGTGCCTGATAGGGCGCCAAGTGAGAAAGGGTGGCTTTGAGGCTAAAGACAGCAGGAAAGCCTGCAGCCCCCAGGTCTGTGGGGCTACGCAAGCGGTTCCCAAAGAGCTTTAGAACAAGGCATAGTTTTCCCTGCTGGCTCTTTGGGTGGGGGACCCATCTCCAGCCGTATGGCTATTTTTGTGCCTGACGCGGTGCGTAGTGGCATAGGGTGGCTTTGAGGCTGAAGGCAGCAGGAAAGCCCGCAGCCCCCACGTCTGTGGGGCCAAGCAAGCGGTTCCCAAAGAGCTTTAGAACAAGGCATAGTTTTCCCTGCTGGCTCTTTGGGCGGGGGACCCATCTCCAGCCGTATGGCCATTTTTGTGCCTGGCGCGGCGCCAAGTGGGAAAGGGTGGCTTTGAGGCTGAAGGCAGCAGCAAAGCCCGGAGCCCCCAGGTCTGTGGGGCTACGCAAGCGGTTCCCAGAGACCTTTAGAACAAGGCATAGTTTCCCCTGCTGGCTCTTTGGGCATGGGACCCATCTCCAGCCATATGGCCATTTTTGTGCCTGGCCCGGCGCCAAGAGGGAAAGGGTGGTGTCGAGGCTAAAGGCAGCAGGAAAGCCCGCAGCCCCCAGGTCTGTGGGGCTACGCAAGCGGTTCCCAAAGAGCTTTAGAACAAGGCATAGTTTTCCCTGCTGGCTCTTTGGGCATGGGACCCATCTCCAGCCATATGGCCATTTTTGTGCCTGGCCCGGCGCCAAGAGGGAAAGGGTGGTGTCGAGGCTAAAGGCAGCAGGAAAGCCCGCAGCCCCCAGGTCTGTGGGGCTACGCAAGCGGTTCCCAAAGAGCTTTAGAACAAGGCATAGTTTTCCCTGCTGGCTCTTTGGGCGGGGGACTCATCTCCAGCCGTATGGCCATTTTTGTGCATGGCGCAGCGCCAAGTGGGAAATGGTGGTATCGAGGCTGGAGGCAGCAGGAAAGCCCGCAGCCCCCACGTCTGTGGGGCTACGCAAGCGGTTCCCAAAGAGCTTTAGAACAAGGCATAGTTTTCCCTGCTGGCTCTTTGGGCATGGGACCCATCTCCACCCATAGGCCATTTTTGTGCCTGATAGGGCGCCAAGTGGGAAAGGGTGGCTTTGAGGCTGAAGACAGCAGGAAAGCCCGCAGCCCCCAGGTCTGTGGGGCTACGCAAGCGGTTCCCAAAGAGCTTTAGAACAAGGCATAGTTTTCCCTGCTGGCTCTTTGGGTGGGGGACCCATCTCCAGCCGTATGGCTATTTTTGTGCCTGACGCGGTGCGTAGTGGCATAGGGTGGTTTTGAGGCTGAAGGCAGCAGGAAAGCCCGCAGCCCCCACGTCTGTGGGGCCAAGCAAGCGGTTCCCAAATAGCTTTAGAACAAGGCATAGTTTTCCCTGCTGGCTCTTTGGGCGGGGGACCCATCTCCAGCCGTATGGCCATTTTTGTGCCTGGCGCGGTGCGTAGTGGGAAAGGGTGGTGTCGAGGCTAAAGGCAGCAGGAAAGCCCGCAGCCCCCAGGTCTGTGGGGCTACGCAAGCGGTTCCCAAAGAGCTTTAGAACAAGGCATAGTTTTCCCTGCTGGCTCTTTGGGCGGGGGACCCATCTCCAGCCGTATGGCCATTTTTGTGCCTGGCGCGGCGCGAAGTGGGTAAGGGTGGTGTCGAGGTTGAAGGCAGCAGCAAAGCCTGCAGCCCCCAGGTCTGTGGGGCCAAGCAAGCGGTTCCCAAAGAGCTTTAGAACAAGGCATAGTTTTCCCTGCTGGCTCTTTGGGCATGGGACCCAACTCCAGCCGTATGGCCATTTTTGTGCCTGGCGCGGCGCCAAGTGGGAAAGGGTGGCTTTGAGGCTGAAGGCAGCAGGAAAGCCCGCAGCCCCCAGGTCTGTGGGGCTACGCAAGCGGTTCCCAAAGAGCTTTAGAACAAGGCATAGTTTTCCCTGCTGGCTCTTTGGGCGGGGGACCCATCTCCAGCCGTATGGCCATTTTTGTGCCTGATAGGGCGCCAAGTGGGAAAGGGTGGTGTCGAGGCTGAAGGCAGCAGGAAAGCCCGCAGCCCCCACGTCTGTGGGGCCAAGCAAGCGGTTCCCAAAGAGCTTTAGAACAAGGCATAGTTTTCCCTGCTGGCTCTTTGGGCATGGGACCCATCTCCACCCATAGGCCATTTTTGTGCCTGATAGGGCGCCAAGTGGGAAAGGGTGGTGTCGAGGCTGAAGGCAGCAGGAAAGCCCACAGCCCCCAGGTCTGTGGGGCTATGCAAGCGGTTCCCAAAGAGCTTTAGAACAAGGCATATTTTTCCCTGCTGGCTCTTTGGGCGGGGGACCCATCTCCAGCCGTATGGCCATTTTTGTGCCTGGCGCGGCGCCAAGTGGGAAAGGGTGGTGTCGAGGCTGAAGGCAGCAGGAAAGCCCGCAGCCCCCAGGTCTGTGGGGCTACGCAAGCGGTTCCCAAAGAGCTTTAGAACAAGGCATAGTTTTCCCTGCTGGCTCTTTGGGTGGGGGACCCATCTCCAGACGTATGGCCATTTTTGTGCCTGGCGCAGTGCGTAGTGGCATAGGGTGGTTTTGAGGCTGAAGGCAGCAGGAAAGCCCGCAGCCCCCACGTCTGTGGGGCCAAGCAAGCGGTTCCCAGAGAGCTTTAGAACAAGGCATAGTTTTCCCTGCTGGCTCTTTGGGCGGGGGACCCATCTCCAGCCATATGGCCATTTTTGTGCCTGGCGCGGTGCGTAGTGGGAAAGGGTGGTTTTGAGGCTGAAGGCAGCAGGAAAGCCCGCAGCCCCCACGTCTCTGGGGCCAAGCAAGCGGTTCCCAAAGAGCTTTAGAACAAGGCATAGTTTTCCCTGCTGGCTCTTTGGGCATGGGACCCATCTCCAGCCATAGGCCATTTTTGTGCTTGATAGGGCGCCAAGTGGGAAAGGGTGGTGTCGAGGCTGAAGGCAGCAGGAAAGCCCGCAGCCCCCAGGTCTGTGCGGCTACGCAAGCGGTTCCCAAAGAGCTTTAGAACAAGGCATAATTTTCCCTGCTGGCTTTTTGGGCGGGGGACCCATCTCCAGCCGTACGGCCATTTTTGTGCCTGGCGCGGCGCCAAGAGAGAAAGGGTGGTGTCGAGGCTAAAGGCAGCAGGAAAGCCCGCAGCCCCCAGGTCTGTGGGGCCAAGGAAGCTGTTCCCAAAGAGCTTTAGAACAAGGCATAGTTTTCCCTGCTGGCTCTTTGGGCGGGGGACCCATCTCCAGCCGTATGGCCATTTTTGTGCCTGATAGGGCGCCAAGTGAGAAAGGGTGGCTTTGAGGCTAAAGACAGCAGGAAAGCCTGCAGCCCCCAGGTCTGTGGGGCTACGCAAGCGGTTCCCAAAGAGCTTTAGAACAAGGCATAGTTTTCCCTGCTGGCTCTTTGGGTGGGGGACCCATCTCCAGCCGTATGGCTATTTTTGTGCCTGACGCGGTGCGTAGTGGCATAGGGTGGTTTTGAGGCTGAAGGCAGCAGGAAAGCCCGCAGCCCCCAGGTCTGTGGGGCTACGCAAGCGGTTCACCAAAGAGCTTTAGAACAAGGCATAGTTTTCCCTGCTGGCTCTTTGGGCAGGGGACCCATCTCCAGCCGTATGGCCATTTTTGTCCCTGGCCCGGCGCCAAGTGGGAAAGGGTGGTGTTGAGGCTGAAGGCAGCAGCAAAGACTGCAGCCCCCAGGTCTGTGGGGCCAAGCAAGCGGTTCCCAAAGAGCTTTAGAACAAGGCATAGTTTTCCCTGCTGGCTCTTTGGGCGGGGGACCCATCTCCAGCCGTATGGCCATTTTTGTGCCTGGCGCGGCGCCAAGTGGGTAAGGGTGGTGTCGAGGCTGAAGGCAGCAGCAAAGCCTGCAGCCCCCAGGTCTGTGGGGCCAAGCAAGCGGTTCCCAAAGAGCTTTAGAACAAGGCATAGTTTTCCCTGCTGGCTCTTTGGGCATGGGACCCATCTCCAGCCGTATGGCCATTTTTGTCCCTGGCCCGGCGCCAAGTGGGAAAGGGTGGCTTTGAGGCTGAAGGCAGCAGGAAAGCCCGCAGCCCCCAGGTCTGTGGGGCTACGCAAGCGGTTCCCAAAGAGCTTTAGAACAAGGCCTAGTTTTCCCTGCTGGCTCTTTGGGCGGGGGACCCATCTCCAGCCGTATGGCCATTTTTGTGCCTGATAGGGCGCCAAGTGCGAAAAGGTGGTGTCGAGGCTGAAGACAGCAGGAAAGCCCGCAGCCCCCACGTCTGTGGGGCTACGCAAGCGGTTCCCAAAGAGCTTTAGAACAAGGCATAGTTTTCCCTGCTGGCTCTTTGGGCATGGGACCCATCTCCACCCATAGGCCATTTTTGTGCCTGATAGGGCGCCAAGTGGGAAAGGGTGGCTTTGAGGCTGAAGACAGCAGGAAAGCCTGCAGCTCCCAGGTCTGTGGGGCTATGCAAGCGGTTCCCAAAGAGCTTTAGAACAAGGCATAGTTTTCCCTGCTGGCTCTTTGGGCGGGGGACCCATCTCCAGCCGTATGGCCATTTTTGTGCCTGGCGCGGCGCCAAGTGGGAAAGGGTGGTTTTGAGGCTGAAGGCAGCAGGAAAGCCCGCAGCCCCCAGGTCTGTGGGGCTACGCAAGCGGTTCCCAAAGAGCTTTAGAACAAGGCATAGTTTTCCCTGCTGGCTCTTTGGTTGGGGGACCCATCTCCAGACGTATGGCTATTTTTGTGCCTGGCGCGGTGCGTAGTGGCATAGGGTGGTTTTGAGGCTGAAGGCAGCAGGAAAGCCCGCAGCCCCCACGTCTGTGGGGCCAAGCAAGCGGTTCCCAGAGAGCTTTAGAACAAGGCATAGTTTTCCCCTGCTGGCTCTTTGGGCGGGGGACCCATCTCCAGCCGTATGGCCATTTTTGAGCCTGGAGCAGTGCCAAGTGGGAAAGGGTGGTGTTGAGGCTGAAGGCAGCAGGAAAGCCCGCAGCCCCCACGTCTGTGGGGCCAAGCAAGCGGTTCCCAAAGAGCTTTAGAACAAGGCATAGTTTTCCCTGCTGGCTCTTTGGGCATGGGACCCATCTCCAGCCATAGGCCATTTTTGTGCCTGGCGCGGCGCCAAGTGGGAAAGGGTGGCTTTGAGGCTGAAGGCAGCAGGAAAGCCCGCAGCCCCCAGGTCTGTGGGGCTACGCAAGCGGTTCCCAAAGAGCTTTAGAACAAGGCATAGTTTTCCCTGCTGGCTCTTTGGGCGGGGGACCCATCTCCAGCCGTATGGCCATTTTTGTGCCTGGCGCAGTGCCAAGTGGGAAAGGGTGGTGTCGAGCCTGAAGGCAGCAGGAAAGCCCGCAGCCCCCAGGTCTGTGGGGCTACGCAAGCGGTTCCCAAAGAGCTTTAGAACAAGGCATAGTTTTCCCTGCTCGCTCTTTGGGCGGGGGACCCATCTCCAGCCGTATGGCCATTTTTGTGCCTGGCGAAGCCCCAAGAGGGAAAGGGTGGCTTTGAATCTGAAGGCAGCAGGAAAGCCCGCAGCCCCCAGGTCTGTGGGGCTACGCAAGCGGTTCCCAAAGAGCTTTAGAACAAGGCATAGTTTTCCCTGCTGGCTCTTTTGGCAGGGGACCCATCTCCAGCCGTATGGCCATTTTTGTGCCTGGCGCGGTGCGTAGTGGGAAAGGGTGGTGTTGAGGCTGAAGGCAGCAGCAAAGCCCGCAGCCCCCAGGTCTGTGGGGCCAAGCAAGCGGTTCCCAAAGAGCTTTAGAACAAGGCATAGTTTTCCCTGCTGGCTCTTTGGGCATGGGACCCATCTCCAGCCGTATGGCCATTTTTGTGCCTGGCCCGGCGCCAAGTGGGAAAGGGTGGCTTTGAGGCTGAAGGCAGCAGCAAAGCCCGCAGCCCCCAGGTCTGTGGGGCTACGCAAGCGGTTCCCAAAGAGCTTTAGAACAAGGCATAGTTTTCCCTGCTGGCTCTCTGGGCTGGGGACCCATCTGCAGCCGTATGGCCATTTTTGAGCCTGGAGCAGTGCCAAGTGGGAAAGGGTGGTTTTGAGGGTGAAGGCAGCAGGAAAGCCCGCAGCCCCCAGGTCTGTGGGGCTACGCAAGCGGTTCCCAAAGAGCTTTAGAACAAGGCATAGTTTTCCCTGCTGGCTCTTTGGGCGGGGGACCCATCTCCAGCCGTATGGCCATTTTTGTGCCTGGCGCGGCGCCAAGTGGGAAAGGGTGGTGTCGAGGCTGAAGGCAGCAGGAAAGCCCGCAGACCCCACGTCTGTGGGGCCAAGCAAGCGGTTCCCAAAGAGCTTTAGAACAAGGCCTAGTTTTCCCTGCTGGCTCTTTGGGCCTGGGACCCATCTCCAGCCATAGGCCATTTTTGTGCTTGATAGGGCGCCAAGTGGGAAAGGGTGGCTTTGAGGCTGAAGACAGCAGGAAAGCCTGCAGCCCCCAGGTCTGTGGGGCTACGCAAGCAGTTCCCAAAGAGCTTTAGAACAAGGCATAGTTTTCCCTGCTGGCTCTTTGTTCGGGGGACCCATCTCCAGCCATAGGCCATTTTTGTGCCTGGCCCGGCGCCCAGTGGGAAAGGGTGGCTTTGAGGCTTGAAGGCAGCAGGAAAGCCCGCAGCCCCCAGGTCTGTGGGGCTACGCAAGCGGTTCCCAAAGAGCTTTAGAACAAGGCATAGTTTTCCCTGCTGGCTCTCTGGGAGGGGGACCCATCTCCAGCCGTATGGCCATTTTTGAGCCTGGCGCGGCGCCAAGTGGGAAAGGGTTGTGTCGAGGCTAAAGGCAGCAGGAAAGCCCGCAGCCCCCAGGTCTGTGGGGCTACGCAAGCGGTTCCCAAAGAGCTTTAGAACAAGGCATAATTTTCCCTGCTGGCTCTTTGGGCGGGGGACCCATCTCCAGCTGTATGGCCATTTTTGTGCCTGGCGCAGCGCCAAGTGGGAAAGGGTGGTTTTGAGGCTGAAGGCAGCAGCAAAGCCTGCAGCCCCCAGGTCTGTGGGGCTACGCAAGCGGTTCCCAAAGAGCTTTAGAACAAGGCATAGTTTTCCCTGCTGGCTCTTTGGGCGGGGGACCCATCTCCAGCCGTATGGCCATTTTTGTTCCTGGCCGGGGGCCAAGTGGGAAAGGGTGGTTTTGAGGCTGAAGGCAGCAGGAAAGCCCGCAGCCCCAAGGTGTGTGGGGCTACGCAAGCGGTTCCCAAAGAGCTTTAGAACAAGGCATAGTTTTCCCTGCTGGCTCTTTGGGCATGGGACCCATCTCCAGCCATAGGCCATTTTTGTGCTTGATAGGGCGCCAAGTGGGAAAGGGTTGCTTTGAGGCTGAAGACAGCAGGAAAGCCCGCAGCCCCCAGGTCTGTGGGGCTACGCAAGCGGTTCCCAAAGAGCTTTAGAACAAGGCATAGTTTTCGCTGCTGGCTCTCTGGGCGGGGGACCCATCTCCAGCCGTATGGCCATTTTTGAGCCTGGCGCGGCGCCAGGTGGGAAAGGGTGGCTTTGAGGCTGAAGGCAGGAGCAAAGCCTGCAGCCCCCAGGTCTGTGGTGCTACGCAAGCGGTTCCCAAAGAGCTTTAGAACAAGGCATAGTTTTCCCAGCTGGCTCTTAGGGCATGGGACCCATCTCCAGCCATAGGCCATTTTTGTGCCTGGCGCGAAGCCAAGTGGGAAAGGGTGCTGTCGAGGCTGAAGGCAGCAGGAAAGCCCGCAGCCCCAAGGTCTGTGGGGCTACGCAAGCGGTTCCCAAAGAGCTTTAGAACAAGGCATAGTTTTCCCTGCTGGCTCTTTGGGCGGGGGACCCATCTCCAGTCGTATGGCTATTTTTATGCCTGGCGTGTTGCGTAGTGGGAAAGGGTGGTTTTGAGGCTGAAGGCAGCAGGAAAGCCTGCAGCCCCCAGGTCTGTGGGGCTACGCAAGCGGTTCCCAAAGAGCTTTAGAACAAGGCATAGTTTTCCCTGCTGGCTCTTTGGGCGGGGGACCCATCTCCAGCCGTATGGCCATTTTTGTGCCTGATGCGGCGCAAAGTGGGAAAGGGTGGCTTTGAGGCTGAAGGCAGCAGGAAAGCCCGCAGCCCCCAGGTCTGTGCGGCTACGCAAGCGGTTCCCAAAGAGCTTTAGAACAAGGCATAGTTTTCCCTGCTGGCTCTTTGGGCGGGGGACCCATCTCCAGCCGTACGGCCATTTTTGTGCCTGGCGCGGAGCCAAGAGGGAAAGGGTGGTGTCGAGGCTAAAGGCAGCAGGAAAGCCCGCAGCCCCCAGGTCTGTGGGGCTACGCAAGCGGTTCCCAAAGAGCTTTAGAACAAGGCATAATTTTCCCTGCTGGCTCTTTGGGCGGGGGACCCATCTCCAGCCGTATGGCCATTTTTGTGCCTGGCCGGGGGCCAAGTGGGAAAGGGTGGTTTTGAGGCTGAAGGCAGCAGGAAAGCCCGCAGCCCCCACGTGTGTGGGGCTACGCAAGCGGTTCCCAAAGAGCTTTAGAACAAGGCATAGTTTTCCCTGCTGGCTCTTTGGGCCTGGGACCCATCTCCAGCCATAGGCCATTTTTGTGCTTGATAGGGCGCCAAGTGGGAAAGGGTGGTGTCGAGGCTGAAGGCAGCAGGAAAGCCCGCAGCCCCCAGGTCTGTGGGGCTACGCAAGCGGTTCCCAAAGAGCTTTAGAACAAGGCATAGTTTTCCCTGCTCGCTCTTTGGGCGGGGGACCCATCTCCAGCCATATGGCCATTTTTGTGCCTGGCGAAGCCCCAAGTGCGAAAGGGTGGCTTTGAGGCTGAAGGCAGCAGGAAAGCCCGCAGCCCCCAGGTCTGTGGGGCTACGCAAGCGGTTCCCAAAGAGCTTTAGAACAAGGCATAGTTTTCCCTACTGGCTCTTTTGGCAGGGGACCCATCTCCAGCCGTATGGCCATTTTTGTGCCTGGCCCGGCGCCAAGTGGGAAAGGGTGGCTTTGAGACTGAAGGCAGCAGGAAAGCCCGCAGCCCCCAGGTCTGTGGGGCTACGCAAGCGGTTCCCAAAGAGCTTTAGAACAAGGCATAGTTTTCCCTGCTGGCTCTCTGGGCGGGGGACCCATCTCCAGCCGTATGGCCATTTTTGAGCCTGGAGCAGTGCCAAGTGGGAAAGGGTGGTGTCGAGGCTGAAGGCAGCAGGAAAGCCCGCAGCCCCCAGGTCTGTGGGGTTACGCAAGCAGTTCCAAAGAGCTTTAGAACAAGGCATAGTTTTCCCTGCTGGCTCTTTGGGCGGGGGACCCATCTCCAGCCATAGGCCATTTTTGTGCCTGGCCCGGCGCCCAGTGGGAAAGGGTGGCTTTGAGGCTTGAAGGCAGCAGGAAAGCCCGCAGCCCCCAGGTCTGTGGGGCTACGCAAGCGGTTCCCAAAGAGCTTTAGAACAAGGCATATTTTTCCCTGCTGGCTCTTTGGGCGGGGACCCATCTCCAGCCATATGGCCATTTTTGTGCCTGGCGCAGCGCCAAGTGGAAAGGGTGGTTTTGAGGCTGAAGGCAGCAGCAAAGCCTGCAGCCCCCAGGTCTGTGGGGCTACGCAAGCGGTTCCCAAAGAGCTTTAGAACAAGGCATAATTTTCCCTGCTGGCTCTTTGGGCGGGGGGGACCCATCTCCAGCCGTATGGCCATTTTTGTGCCTGGCCGGGGGCCAAGTGGGAAAGGGTGGTTTTGAGGCTGGAAGGCAGCAGGAAAGCCCGCAGCCCCCACGTGTGTGGGGCTACGCAAGCGGTTCCCAAAGAGCTTTAGAACAAGGCATAGTTTTCCCTGCTGGCTCTTTGGGCATGGGACCCATCTCCAGCCATAGGCCATTTTTGTGCTTGATAGGGCGCCAAGTGGGAAAGGGGTGGTGTCGAGGCTGAAGGCAGCAGAAAGCCGCAAGCCCCCCAGGTCTGTGCGGCTACGCAAGCGGTTCCCAAAGAGCTTTAGAACAAGGCATAATTTTCCTGCTGGCTTTTTGGGCGGGGGACCCATCTCCAGCCGTACAGCCATTTTTGTGCCTGGCGCGGCGCCAAGAGGGAAAGGGTGGTGTCGAGGCTAAAGGCAGCAGGAAAGCCCGCAGCCCCCAGGTCTGTGGAGCTACGCAAGCAGTTCCCAAAGAGCTTTAGAACAAGGCATAGTTTTCCTGCTGGCTCTTTGGGTGGGGGACCCATCTCCAGCCGTATGGCTATTTTTGTGCCTGACGCGGTGCGTAGTGGCATAGGGTGGTTTTGAGGCTGAAGGCAGCAGGAAAGCCCGCAGCCCCCACGTCTGTGGGCCAAGCAAGCGGTTCCCAAAGAGCTTTAGAACAAGGCATAGTTTTCCCTGCTGGCTCTTTGGGCGGGGGACCCATCTCCAGCCGTGTGGCCATTTTTGTGCCTGGCGCG
Organism: Rissa tridactyla; assembly: GCF_028500815.1. NCBI lineage: Eukaryota > Metazoa > Chordata > Aves > Charadriiformes > Laridae > Rissa > Rissa tridactyla. The sequence goes on along the minus strand of NW_026529466.1, from coordinate 2,659 downwards.
GTGCGTAGTGGGAAAGGGTGGTTTTGACGCTGAAGGCAGCAGGAAAGCCCGCAGCCCCCAGGTCTGTGGGGCTACGCAAGCGGTTCACCAAAGAGCTTTAGAACAAGGCATAGTTTTCCCTGCTGGCTCTTTGGGCAGGGGACCCATCTCCAGCCGTATGGCCATTTTTGTCCCTGGCCCGGCGCTAAGTGGGAAAGGGTGGTGTTGAGGCTGAAGGCAGCAGCAAAGACTGCAGCCCCCAGGTCTGTGGGGCCAAGCAAGCGGTTCCCAAAGAGCTTTAGAACAAGGCATAGTTTTCCCTGCTGGCTCTTTGGGCGGGGGACCCATCTCCAGCCGTATGGCCATTTTTGTGCTGGCCCGGCGCCAAGTGGGAAAGGCTGCTTTGAGGCTGAAGGCAGCAGGGAAAGCCCGCAGCCCCCAGGTCTGTGGGGCTACGCAAGCGGTTCCCAAAGAGCTTTAGAACAAGGCATAGTTTTCCCTGCTGGCTCTTTGGGCGGGGGACCCATCTCCAGCCGTATGGCCATTTTTGTGCCTGGCGCGGCGCCAAGTGGGAAAGGGTGGTTTTGAGGCTAAAGGCAGCAGGAAAGCCCGCAGCCCCCAGGTCTGTGGGGCAAGCAAGCGGTTCCCAAAGAGCTTTAGAACAAGGCATAGTTTTCCCTGCTGGGCTCTTTGGGCATGGGACCCATCTCCACCCATAGGCCATTTTTGTGCCTGGCGCGAAGCCAAGTGGGAAAGGGTGGTGTCGAGGCTGAAGGCAGCAGGAAAGCCCGCAGCCCCCAGGTCTGTGGGGTTACGCAAGCGGTTCCCAAAGAGCTTTAGAACAAGGCATAGTTTTCCCTGCTGGCTCTTAGGGCGGGGGAACCATCTCCAGCCGTATGGCCATTTTTGTGCCTGGCGCGGCGCCAAGTGGGTAAGGGTGGTGTCGAGGCTGAAGGCAGCAGCAAAGCCTGCAGCCCCCAGGTCTGTGGGGCCAAGCAAGCGGTTCCCAAAGAGCTTTAGAACAAGGCATAGTTTTCCCTGCTGGCTCTTTGGGCATGGGACCCATCTCCAGCCGTATGGCCATTTTTGTCCCTGACCCGGCGCCAAGTGGGAAAGTGTGGCTTTCAGGCTGAAGGCAGCAGGAAAGCCCGCAGCCCCCAGGTCTGTGGGGCTACGCAAGCGGTTCCCAAAGAGCTTTAGAACAAGGCATAGTTTTCCCTGCTGGCTCTTTGGGCGGGGGACCCATCTCCAGCCGTATGGCCATTTTTGTGCATGGCGCAGCGCCAAGTGGGAAAGGGTGGCTTTGAGGCTGAAGGCAGCAGGAAAGCCGCAGCCCCCAGGTCTGTGGGGCTACGCAAGCGTTCCCAAAGAGCTTTAGAACAAGGCATAGTTTTCCTGCTGGCTCTTTGGGCGGGGGACCCATCTCCAGCCGTATGGCCATTTTTGTGCCTGGCCGGGGGCCAAGTGGGAAAGGGTGGTGTCGAGGCTGAAGGCAGCAGAAAGCCCGCAGCCCCCAGGTCTGTGGGGCCAAGCAAGCGGTTCCAAAGAGCTTTAGAACAAGGCATAGTTTTCCCCTGCTGGCTCTTTGGGCATGGGGACCCATCTCCAGCCATAGGCCATTTTTGTGCTTGATAGGGCGCCAAGTGGGAAAGGGTGGTTTGAGGCTGAAGGCAGCAGGAAAGCCCGCAGCCCCCACGTCTGTGGGGCCAAGCAAGCGGTTCCCAAAGAGCTTTAGAACAAGGCATAGTTTTCCCTGCTGGCTCTTTGGGCGGGGGGACCCATCTCCAGCCGTATGGCCATTTTTGTGCCTGGCGCGGTGCGTAGTGGGAAAGGGTGGTTTTGACGCTGAAGGCAGCAGGAAAGCCCGCAGCCCCCAGGTCTGTGGGGCTACGCAAGCGGTTCACCAAAGAGCTTTAGAACAAGGCATAGTTTTTCCCTGCTGGCTCTTTGGGCAGGGGACCCATCTCCAGCCGTATGGCCATTTTTGTCCCTGGCCCGGCGCTAAGTGGGAAAGGGTGGTGTTGAGGCTGAAGGCAGCAGCAAAGACTGCAGCCCCCAGGTGTGTGGGGCCAAGCAAGCGGTTCCCAAAGAGCTTTAGAACAAGGCATAGTTTTCCCTGCTGGCTCTTTGGGCGGGGGACCCATCTCCAGCCGTATGGCCATTTTTGTGCCTGGCGCGGCGCCAAGTGGGAAAGGGTGGCTTTGAGGCTGAAGGCAGCAGGAAAGCCCGCAGCCCCCAGGTCTGTGGGGCTACGCAAGCGGTTCCCAAAGAGCTTTAGAACAAGGCATAGTTTTCCCTGCTGGCTCTTTGGGCATGGGACCCATCTCCAGCCGTATGGCCATTTTTGAGCCTGGAGCAGTGCCAAGTGGGAAAGGGTGGTTTTGAGGGTGAAGGCAGCAGGAAAGCCCGCAGCCCCCAGGTCTGTGGGGCTACGCAAGCGGTTCCCAAAGAGCTTTAGAACAAGGCATAGTTTTCCCTGCTGGCTCTTTGGGCGGGGGACCCATCTCCAGCCATAGGCCATTTTTTGTGCTTGATAGGGCGCCAAGTGGGAAAGGGTGGCTTTGAGGCTGAAGACAGCATGAAGCCCGCAGCCCCCAGGTCTGTGGGGCTATGCAAGCGGTTCCAAAGAGCTTTAGAACAAGGCATAGTTTTCCCAGCTGGCTCTTTGGGCATGGGACCC